>NW_026267200.1:647128-654493 GCF_000697945.3 Frankliniella occidentalis
GGGGGGGCTAAAGGTAGGCAATTTGACCTATCTGCCTACAAAACTCCTGTATGCAGGGAACTTTAGATTCGATGCACCGCCCCCCTTAATACGCCCCTGTTTTGAAGCATTTTCTTCTTTCGCGCCGCCGTCGCCGGCATACCCCGCAGCAAAGCAATACATGTGATCAGCATAGTATGGAGGAGTATAGCAAAAAAAGCGGTGAAAATCACGTTACAGAAGGGTTTTAAGGCATCGGGTCCCCATCTCGCCTTAGCCGTGTACTTTTGATTGAACCCTTTATGGTTTTGTTGCTCCTGAGCAACAGGAACAGGACTTCTAGAAGCCCTGGGTGAAACAATTTTCAACCGACTTGCGCAAACTCGGTATCAAAGGAAAGCTTAGATGTAAACTGTGATTTAAGCTTGGGACACGCGCGTGCGTGTGCGGTTTGGTTTCACCGGCACCGAATGCAACAATGTTATAAATTTTCCGAAACGAGTTTTGCAAACTAGTTAAGTAAGTTTAAAGTAGAAAATCTTCTGTTTCAATTAGAGGAGCACTGAGCGGTGGTGGTTTGAAAGGACTGGTTCGGCCTATCTGGCAGCGAAGCGTCACCTGGGCCTCGCGCGCATGGGCAACCCTCTCGGCACTGCGTTTCTACCCCCTGCCCTTTGGAGAGGGCAACTTTTGGAGTCACAATAGAACACAACGATTTATCAATTTTTG
Source organism: Frankliniella occidentalis (assembly GCF_000697945.3). Lineage (NCBI taxonomy): Eukaryota > Metazoa > Arthropoda > Insecta > Thysanoptera > Thripidae > Frankliniella > Frankliniella occidentalis. The sequence goes on from NW_026267200.1 coordinate 647,837, forward strand.
ACAAATTAAAAATTAGTATGGGATGGCATGTTGTGAGTCCCTGGCTGCTGAAGCTGAACAAGAGAAAATTAATTTTCACTGTGTTTTAAGAAAGAATTCTCTATTTCAGATGATGTTCGGTTTACTATTTCTGCTCGTCACCGGCGTCGGGCTGGTGGCGCCCCTCAATGTGCTCGTGGTCAGCACCGTCTCCTCGCCCAGCCACCACATCTGGGTTAGCAGGTTGACGGACGGACTGTTAGCCAAAGGCCACCACGTGACCGAGCTCGTACTCCGTCCACCTGAAAAGCACGCCAACAAGACGAGCTTTTACATCACGGAGAAGACGTATGGCGAACATCCTGTAAGAATTTCTACCCAAATATTCCAATTGCAGCCAATTTTGTGGAGTGGTCAAATTTAACTATGGAAGACTCTCATGTTTCATATTAACACTGTAAAGACAAAACTATTCTGACTTTACGATTTTTTCCGATTCATCTTCTATAACAATGGCTTTGTTTTTTCCGAAGCATTTCGTAACATTTATTTCGTTAAATCATGAAAACTTCACAAAGTCTGTTTAATCCAGTCACACACGCTGAAGTGCGGTAAATTCTGATTTTTGGATTCATAAAAATTAATTTGAAAATTAGTTCTACAAGATTTCCTATAAGACAACCCGCAAAGTTCATTTTCGACCTTTATTTATGCTTAAACCCTTGTGAAGGGGCCAAACCCAGGTCTACAGAGCAAAATATATTAAAGAAGTTGCCCTAGAATTCTCTACACTGTGCGTCTGCGTAACGGTGTCCTCTTTAGGCCCAACCAATGATTTTTATGTCATAACAGCTCTTTTTAAATAAAATTAGCATTTGTAGTATTTGTTTTTTAAATAAAGACAACAGTTTGCTAAATTTTTAAAAGACGAGTCGATTTCATGTGTGCTAAATTTTCGTGTATCTGATAACATCGATGATATTGCCAAAATAAAACGCAAATTTGGCATAAAGCTGTCGCAAACAAAAGTCATTGGTTGAACGTGGTGACGTTATCCCTTAGCACAGTTTCTCGTATGGCAACTTCCTAGATGTATTCCGCAACTTTTCAGAGATAGGTGTTTCTTCGACTATCCCTCTTGCAATCCCTATGAAAGCTCCTGGAGGACAAGTGTCTACCCCGGTAGACGGTAGACCTAGCAATGGGCCCTTCGCCAGGCTATACGAGTTATTGCTGATGTGTCAAAGGGAACCGTGGATATTGTTACCAAATTTCTCTGGAATAGAGCTTGAGAGCACTACTGAACGACAGTGTGCTGTACCGGCCCGGATCCCAACCTTGACACAAAGTCCATAGGCTATTAAGGGGACCTTTTCATTTGTAAATCTCCGATTCCGTTGAAACTGGGAAAATTTAAAGGTTATTGTAATAGCAGACGGATGACACTTAAAATTTTTTCTAAACCTCACAGTTCCTAGTGGTTTACTTGAGCCGTCCCCCCCTTTTTTTTTGTCCCAAATATCCCTCTACCGCCGCAACGGAACAAAATAGAGCAAAACGGAGAAAACTTTGGACTAAAGGACGATTTTATGACGAATTACCCCTAAGAACACTGCAAAAAATATCTTTTTCAACAACCTTACTCCTGTTCTATGCAGGGGAAAATTAATTGTGAGGTTTATGAAGAATATCAATTGCCATCCGATTTCTACTTAGATAACCTTCAAATTTGCCAAGTTTCAACGAAATTGGAGATTTACACCTGAAAAAGTTCGGTTTGTAAGAGCGGCACTATGGGAACGACCTCAACACCGCGCATCCGTGCAACATTGACGAATTTGTTTAGGACGGACGAACAAGGGCGAATCTGTGAAGGGCGGACGAACAAGGCCTAATGTGTTTATGGCGAACTAACAAAGACGTATGATCTTTTTCAGAATGTCTGCAGACCTATCTTTTCACGTCTCTCACTCTCTGATTTGACGTAAGATCACTTTGAACGAAGCATCATTGCGCCCGTCTTTGAGAATATTGACCTCAACTGAAGCGATCCGACGTCGCATCGAAGAGCATGAACCGTTCAAAGATAGGTCTGCAGAGATTCCGGAAAAGCACATGGGCCTTTGTTCGTCCGTCCTAAACAGATTAACCCTTGTTCGTTCGTCCTTCACAGATTTTCTCTTGTTCGCCCGTCCTCAACAGATTCGCCAGTGTTGCACGGATGCGTCGATGGTACCGACAGACTCAGAAAGGTTGTGTCGAACCTGACGGCGGCGACCGCGTCGCGCGGAGGTGTCTCCGGAGATTGCCACCTGGGCCAGAGCCGCCAGCCAGGCTCGAGGGGTACCTCACTCCTCTAGTACTGGAGTCAAGTGATTAGAGATTGATTGGAAATTGATTGGACTGATTGGGATTTGAATTGAAACTGATAGGAAAAGGTAATGTTTGTGACTAGAAAAAAAAATATCCTAAAATTCAATTTTGTGGGGTATGTGGGGTGCAAACTGAAGACATCCTGTCAAAAATAGTGTATGTAGACTGAAAATAGTGAAAACAACATCCCTTTAACATATTTTTGATTTATGTGGACCTTCTTCGACATTGTAAATTAAAAAAAAGTTTTTAGCGTGCTATATCACCTTCTGTGAGGGTTTAAACAGTTCAAAATGCAAGGAAATTCACAGGAAAATGCCACTAAACATACTTGAGTTTTGAGAAAATTTGATTGATTTGTGGAAATGATCGGAGTGATTGGAAACTGACTGGAATGTGATTGAGAAATGATTAGTTTTTAGACCGTACACTGATCGGACGAAGTGAGGTACCCCTCGGCCAGGCTTTTCCTAGGAGTTTCGGGTACTGTAGCTCAGCCGCGCAGTGCATTCACGTACCCATGAGTTTTCGCATACTGCATACATCTGTGCACAGGCCTATGCACAATGTACTACATATGTACCGATCGTATGCTGATGCATCCGGTCAGGTCAGAAGCCGACAACGTTGCTTCCACCTCGAGGTGGCATCCGAGGCAAACCTTGTTTGGGAATGGTTGTACTCTGACTAGGAGTCAAAACTGATTTGTTCAATGGGAAATGACTGGATCGGACTTGAAAGTAACTCGAATTGGTCGGGAAAGTGACTGGACGCGAGGAAAAATCCACTCCGGAGCACTCACAACCGAATTGTTACACATTTTTCACATACATCGGGGTATTTTGTGACATTTCGCCTTATTCTTCCTCATCGGAAGTTATTTCCTGCTCATTGAATGTATGTAACTAGATGTGACTGGAAAATTTACAGGTGGGAAACCCACTCTGACTGGTCGAAGTGCACGGAAAAAAAAGAATGAGCTAAATTAGCCAATGCATTCGCTTATATGGCCTTAGATCAGAATATTAGCTCTCCTAGCTAATTCTTAGCTAGGAGAGCTAATAAATTAGTCATGATGTTTGTCTACAAAATAAAGCAACTAGCTGTGAAAGCTAATATTTTAGCTTTCAGAGCTGGGAATTAGCTAGGATAGCTAAAATTGAAATCTAAGGCCATATTAGCGAATGCATTAGCTTATTTAGCTGATTCTTTTTTTTCCGTGATGATGCACCGTCCTCAAACATCGATCCACATAGTCTACAAAGACTTAACCCTTAGCAGCTTGTTTTTGGTGGACGGTTGCTCTTTAGATTCGTCCATAGAACGTTGAGAAATACATTAAAACTAGTAAATAACTTGATCCGATATTAATGAGGTGCTAATGAACATCTATTTTTCAAAATAACAGGGTCTGGATTTGGAGCAAGCAGGGACGCATACTCTGGCAGAGGAGATACCATTCTTCTACCACTTCTGTGAGGAATCAATCAACGTGATCCTGCAATCAAGTGCTTTCCAAAGTTTGGTGCAACATCTGAAAAGAGACAAACCTCACTTCGACGTTTTCCTGATCGATTATGTCATGGCAGAGCCACTACTTGCGGTAGGTCATGCAACGCCGTTATATAAGTCAACCATGTTCCTCCGTCTGCCGTTCTAAATTGGATGCACCTCCCAGGTGTGCTCGATCGTGAACCGTTTCGGATATAAACAAAATTGTCAAAAAGCTACGTTTTATGGCTTTTCAGAGTGTGCTAGTCGGTGCAAGTGTGCTTATTTATCTAGTGGACCACGGGGAGAAGGGGGGTAAGCGCATGCGAGTTAGCTCGTAGCGAACCAGTTTAAAAGGAAAAGTGATGCTGCACTCTCAGGGCATTCCTTTTCTTTCAGCGATACCTCCTTTCACCCCGTACGGGGGTTGACAGGATTTACACTACGCGTTCCGGTGTCCAGGAGGGACTCCTGAAAAAAAAAAAACATTACAATTTACACTGTATAATACGGACGTACGCTGACCCCGTCTTTGTCAGGTCCGACCGCCTACCGAGTGAGAGGTGGGGAGAGCGGAGTGGCCGAAGCGGGAGCGCCCCTTCTCACGTCTCACGTGGCATGCGCTCGAACAGGTACACCGATTTCGCCGGGGTCCGGTTAAGTTGCCCTTGGCGAGTGAAATTTGGTTATGCAAACTGGAATGACTGAAATAGTAAAAACATTACGAAAGTGTTGGAGTCACAGCGGGATTCATTTTGCAGCGAACAGAAATGATTGTGGAACTGATGACTCCAACGACTGTTGATTAAGTTGTTTTTTTTTCCTCCAGTTGGGCACGCTTGTGAATCGACCGCCTGTGGTAGCGTTAACTGCCTTCAACCTCCCAGAAGATATTATGGAACTCATGGGAAGTCCATACTTCGCATCCCTCCTGCCCTACATGGGCGTGGGGGCGCACGGTGGAACACCTATGGACTTTGGCGAGCGAGTCTACAATTTTGTCAAATGGGTCATGTACAAAGCGTACATTTATTGGTCTTACCGACCATTCATCGAAAACACAATTACTACGGTAAGACAATCTTTTCATACATAACAAATTATACTAAAGTCGAGCACAGAGTGTTCGACGTAGGTTAAGTTTTCAGATTGAGTGCAAATTTACAATAGGTTCCATAAATAGTTAATGACCAAATAAATTGTAAATTTTAAAGGTTTTTTTAACACCAGTAAATCGTGAGATAACTAAAAGGGCATTCCACAAAGTAGTCAATATGCGTTGCTAGGAATATTTATGCAACTTTGCGGAAACGGAAAGGTAGATCGTGAATTAGGCACTGTACCGCAAAATTTTATCAAACTACGATACAGGGCCATTTTGATCGATCCGCTGATTCAGTGGCGGGGTGAAAAGGTAAAGCCCATTAAGTAAAACCAATACTTTGCGTTCCCTCTGACTCACACCCCCCTCCAAAAGGTATCAATAGTCGGCCTATGGATCAAAATGGACCCTGCAAGAGAGCTGAGGATATCTTGAAACCAGGGGTCCGTAACTTAACACATTAGCGTTATGCGTTAGTTATATAAATTAACGTGGAACGCATTAGCGATATGCGTTAGTTATATAACGTGACGTCGAACAATTTGCAATAAAAGTTAAAGTTTTGGGTCGTCAAAAATTATTCTGGTGCTTGTTGGAGCTGGTTCCGACATTTTAGGTCTATCTCTTAACGTTTCATTGTATGGTCACAAGTTATAAGTTATTACTCTTAACGTTTCATTGCACGGTCACAAGTTATAAATTATAACTTTAACGGATAACGTATCGCTTAAGGGGAGTTTCATGTTAAGTTACGGACCCCTGCTTGAAACTTGATTTTGGACCTTCTTTTTCGATCGCAGATCTTCACTTTATTCGAGACCTGGTGCTGGTGTTATTGTTAAACTTTTGGTACTGCTTCATCACGCTTCACTTTTAACTCTGTCGACTTGCAGACGTTCCCAAACTCACCACCTCTCTCAGCGCTCTTGGAGAACGTTTCCGTGTCCCTAGTCAACACAGTACCCGCGCTGCATGGCGCTATGCCCCTGGTGCCCGGTGTCGTGGAGGTTGGCGGTCTCCAGATTCGACCCGCCAAACAGCTCCCTGACGACATCTTGGCCTGGGTAGACAAGAAGGCAGCGCCTCATGGATTCATATTCATGTCCTTTGGCACAAACGTCAGGTTAGTGTGGGAAATAAATCCAGGCGTGTCATGTTTTTTAAACAGTATATCTAGGGGTTGGGGGATAGGGGGATTCAGGGGTGGGGCTGGGGTTTAGGGACAATCCAAGAAAGTAAAGTGAAAGTTGGTGAAGAGAGTCACGGTGAGGTCAAAGTTGGTAATTTCAAAATTTAGGTGTACACCGTTTTCCGCAGTGATGACCCCCCCCCCCCTCCCCCCGCAAAGCAGACCGTCTCTCCAACCATGGTGATCCTAAAGTACGGAGTTAGATTCAGAAGTGCGTTTTCGAAGAAAGTTTGCTCCATAGCACTCAAGTAAAAACTGCCACCACACCATGAGCGTAGTGCTATATGGAGAGGCAACGAAAAACCCCTGCTGCTGTACATGGCTGAACATTTTACCAGGTTTCTTTGCAACGCGGCTACTTACAGTGACGTGGAGGGTGTCCTCTGCTCGAGAAATGTCTTTTTTTGTGACCCTTCATAATCAGAACTTCCTCCGACCAGTTGAAGTTCGGAAAACACCGTGAAACGGCGCTGCAGTGCTGATTCAGCCCGCTGCTGCCGCGGTTGGGGTGGCGGAGCGTAGG
>NW_026267200.1:659842-660208 GCF_000697945.3 Frankliniella occidentalis
TCCGCTAGCCCGACCGCGGCAGCAGGTGGCCGAATTAGCACTGCAGCGCGGTTTCACGGTGTTTTCCGAACTTCGACTGGTCGGAGGAAGTTCTAGTTTTTTGAAGGGTTATAGAAAAGACACTTCTTGAACAAACGATACCCTCCGCGTGATGACAAGAAGTGGTCGCATCGCCCAGAAAACTGGCACAATATTCTGCCACGTACACGAGCAGGGACGTTTCGTTGCCTCTCCATAAAGCACTACTCTCATGACCACACCCTAAGTCTTTGCAATACAAGGTAGATGTACGCCAGACCACGTCTCGCGTAACAGGCTTCGCGATATCTCACGAAACACTGTTACGCTGCGACGCGCCTGGCATAC
>NW_026267200.1:660917-667148 GCF_000697945.3 Frankliniella occidentalis
GGAGTAATAGGCTTCGCTAATCGCTCAGCCAACAAAAATTTAAAATACTTTTGAAGAAGAAAATTTGCAATACTTTAAAAAATGCGCTGGAATACTGAAGTTGACGTAGTTTATAAATTCACCGAAGCAGGAAAAATCTCAACAAGACAGCTGCCCTTGAAGGGTACCGTTAAAATTAGGGTTTTACAGTCAATTCACATATTTGATGGGATATTTTAAGGGGACACCATGGTGAAATTGTGAAGTCGTGAAGCCTATGTTTCTGAACATTTTCCTTTTCATCTGAACCTTTCCCTGAATTTTAGGAACCACCTAAAGCTCTGAAAATCTTTAAGTAGTATGCTAGAACAGGCCTATCTTTGAAGAGTTCCATGCGCAACCTGGTGCAGGCGCGGTTTTAAGTCCATCTGACGGAGGGGGCGATTTGCTGTGGGTTGCCTACTTTCAGGGGTTTTGTCGGACAAATTGCCTACCCACCCCAGGGGGCGATTTGGGCCGACGGGGGGGGGCGATCGCCCCTTCGCCCCCCCCATAAAACCGCGCCTGACCTGGTGTGAGGTATATCGCCAACTCTATTGTAAAAAAGTATGCACTTCAATTAAAACCCTGCATCCATATCAAACTCAAACAAGAGGTGTCCTCGGTACATTTTCCAATAGGAGGCTCATTAAAAACTTAAAGAGTAAGTACTTTTGGCGTGTGAGGGTGGCGAAGACATCGTCGTTGTTGTTTACAATGTCGGCAAACTAAGTCCATCTCAAATAGCTTTGCGGAGGGAATCTCTTAAAAACTGCAAATTTTGGATCAAAAATGTTATTACTTTTTTTTCAGTATTGTGTCTCCTTTACTTACCGGAAAGGAAAAAAAACGATTCTCGTCTTTTCTGAGTTTTTGAAATGTAATAGTTGTGATGATAAGTATGCAATTTCTGGTTTTCTTACCGACCGATTCTATCAACAGGTCGGCTAACCTTGCCAAGGACCGACGCGATGCAATTCTGCGAGCGTTCTCTCGTGTGAAACAGCGTGTGCTTTGGAAGTACGAAGACGACGACATCATGGACAAATTGCCGCCAAATGTACGGGTGGCCAAGTGGCTCCCGCAAAATGACCTTTTAGGTATGTCAGTTACTAGGGCAAACCAATGATTGCAGACTTGACTTCATCGCAGTGTGTTGTGCTGTAAGGCAGGCTTGGTCTTCCACTGAATGGAGTTGCCATCTCGGCTTGCCTGTGCTGCCAGATTCGTTCAGCAAGGAGGCTGGGACGACACACTAAATGGGGAGGGACATATTTGTTCGTAGTGTAGAAGTTTCCGCCCCGTACACATCTAAATCAGATACAAATTTTTGTGTCTCACGTTATGTACAAAATCACGCATACTTAAAGCGACTGAACCGGTTTCGGATCAGCCCCTAATTAGAATCAATCTTTCCTGGACTCGCCCCGATGAAAAATTCTGCGGGTTTCCATTTTTTTCGTCAAAAGGCTCGTCTTCCTCTGTACAAAACTGTGGCCACCTCGTCTGGGTGAGCTCCGTGCACCGTGCACGGCCAAATTGAATGTTACCGGTGATCTTAACGTTATGTTACGGACGAAATAGGCTATGACTATCATTCCTTGTGGTTCTTGCACCACAAACCTCCTTGCGTACATAGAGGGAAGATCAAAATCTGATCCGAAATGGGTTTAGTCGGCCTTCTTAGCCTAGGCACAGGTTAGAAAAGTCCAATTGCATCTGATAAAGCTGCACTGTAAAACGTTTAAGTGATTTTACAACAAAAAAAAAAAAAAGTTACAAAATGCTTCGTAAAAATAATTTACGAGAATTTTTCGAAAGTGCCAATTTTCAAAATATTTCGTATGACACATATTTCGTAACGAACGAAAATTTTTGGGTCAGAAAATTTGGCAAAATATATACAAATTTCATACTCTTTTGTTAGGGCTTTGGCAGCAACTCGTAATACAACGATGTATCGTGATTTGTTAACGAAGTTTCCGTATGTAATAGAAACTTAACCAGGAGTTTAAATCACGTCACTGTGTTCACAAGTACATATACGACCTACGCATCAAAATTAGCCTAAATCTTTATTTTTTTAATTCTACGGAGGTACGACAATTGCCAAGCTAAATTTAAGCGTTCACCTAGCAAAGGGACTGTAGGTCATGAGCACTGCCCATTGTTTCCGTGACCAGGCCACCCGAACATCCGCTGCTTCGTGTCCCACAATGGTGGACTCAGTACTCAGGAGGCGAGCTACCACGGCGTTCCCATCCTCGGAGTGCCGTTCTTCGTCGACCAGACGGCTTATGCTGAGAAGGTCGAACGAACCGGTTTGGGTCGGCGCCTGCAGTACAAACACATCACCGAGGAGAGGTTTTATGAAGCGCTCACCGACGTCCTGGAGAACCCAAGGTAGGTGGTGATAGCTGATTACAACTATACTCTCAGGGTTTTTGTCTGATCTTGTACGATACGAAACGATTTCAGTGGCCTTTTTATTAAGGGGATCGGGACTCCTGCTCTAACGTAAGGCGGCCGGTGGGTTTTGTCCAAAAGGTATCGAGAGAACATCCGACGCGTCGGGGCTGCGCTGAAGGACCAGAAGGAGACGCCGCTGGAGCGGGCCGTGTGGTGGGTGGAGTACGTGGCGCGCACTGGCGGTGCCCCGCACCTGCGCGCGCCCAGCCGCCAGCTGCACTGGTACCAGGTCTTCATGCTGGACGTGATCGCCGTCCTGGCTGCCGCGCTGCTGCTCTGTTCGTGGCTTGCGTTCCGATCTCTCTCACTCATCGTGTCGGCGTTGCCTTCCTCCGGCAAGAAAACACATAAAGACTGAGCACTGCGTGACGCATGCAACCGGAACACTGACGTCTACGGCAGCCGAGTATTGGCAAATGCCTGACTTATTCTTTGTTGGAATCCTGCAAGAAAGTGTCCCTTGTCCCGTGCAGTTGCGAAGACGCAAAAACATCCGCGGCACAAAGTCAACTACATCTGAGTGTGCGTGTGCAAATGGTTAAAGGTGCGCAGAGGAACCTTTGATTTTCCAGTGAAAAGATGACGCATTTCAAAACTTATGAAAAGTATTTTTTGAGGGCTTCATTTGCAAGACTTCTAGTGCAAATTAGTTTCACGCTGTTGAAAAAGAGTGTTCCCGACGCTCTTTGACATAACTTGTGTCTGAACATCTCGGCATATCGGCACTATATATGCCCATGTACGGAAGCTCCACCCTTGTTGAGCAAATTTAAGGGGAAAACTAGAAGGAGTAAACTTTTCACAATATTTATACAGCCACCACCCAGCTTTCTGGTGGTGGACTGAATTCCTATGGTGTCCAAATGATTGCAACCACACCAACAACCTGTTTAAATCCAGGTACTGGGTGACAACAGCAAGCTGTGCACGGTTGAAAAAGTTGCGTTTTTAGGACTTGAAATTTGCCTCTGCTGGTAACACAAGGCAACCCCTCCTTGCATATCAGACTAAATATTCTAAGGCTTACACTTTGAAGCAGAGAGTTTCAAGGTAGATTCAGTGACTTCAAGGGTCGATATTGAAGTTAAAAGAATTTTTTGAACCAAATTGTCATTTATTGGGTTTGAGTGAATTCAGAATTGTTTTGGATTCAATTTGGAAATTTCGAAATTTGATATCGATGATCTCAATAGCTATATGGCTAAGAATAGTTATATAGAATACCACCTCGTTGTTCAGGGTTCGTAGTTTCGAGAAATATTAAATAGTTGCAATTCGGATTTCTTCTTATTTTTTTCAGAAAAAAAAGGGAAACAATGGTAGCTGTATAGAAACAAGCTTTTCCCAAGACTTAGGTAATAAAATAACTGTCATACAGAGCTGGCTAAAATGTTGCCTTGGTGTCACTGGGACTGTCATCTTGCACACTGTTATTCTTTTTTCTGTGAAGTTACGTTATTTTTTGTAAATTATAATTACAAATAGTATTGTAATGTTTCGACCCCCTAAAGTTGAACCTGTATGACAAATTTTATCATTTATCATCACTATTCATATCGCAACATTACAACGAGAGTCGTAGAAAAGCAATAAAATGACATTTATCTTGCTCGCACACTAATTTACGTGTTTCTGAATGTTAATGGCATTCACAAAAGTGTGGATGGAGACTTCACTGTTAAAAATACTTTGTGATTTCTCAACACTTTCACGATACGGAGCAACTGTGAAATCACAACACTACACTGTAGTCAAAATAGTGCATTTTGCTATCTTACTTATAAACAGTTGTGAACCAATCGTAACAAAGTTAGGTGGGGGCCTACGCCAGACCACGTTTTACATACACCATTACCTCTTCCCAGTAAGGTAAAGAAAGAATGTAAGAGGTGAACACTAAATACTTACAATACTGCTGTTTTCACTATTGACATCTCCCGTTGAATTAGGTGGAACCTCAACATTTGGTTGAGCCGAATTTTCTGAATTAGGTGCACCCTCACCATTTGGTTCAGACGATTTTTTAGAGCCACGGTCTAGGTTTTGAGCATTGTCATGGGCTCCATTAACTCGATCTTTGTGCACTTCCCTCTGTTATAAAGAAAATATTAATCAAAGGATATGCTTATTTTAAAAAAGAAAAGCAATTTAAAAAATGTGCCTTTTACCTTAGTGTTCTTTACACTAGTAGAAACTTGGGGATCATAAGGAACTAATGTACACTGTAAAAAAAAATCTGAAAATTCAGTAGATATTTTTCAGATTTGGCACTCTGAATCTTGTTTTCAGACCATGACACAAGATTTTCTGAGTTTTGACTGAAAATCCAGACTTTTTACTCTGAATCAGGTTTTCAGAGCAATTTGTCTGAAATTTTTGAAGTATATTTTCAGACTATACACTGAATTTGTAATTCAGAGTTACCGGTATTAATTTTTAATGGGAAGTCCACCGGGCAGGCGGAACGAGAACACCAGTAGCCGACGCTGATCCCCACGCAGGTAGCCCGCAGCCGAATGGTTAAGGTGGCGGCTTCCTATCCCGAAGGTTGGCGGTTCGATCCCAACCAACGGCAGTGCCAAATAGAAAGATGTCTTCCACTTGGGCATAACCCTCTACCTCAACAAGTGTTCATTTTTAACATTTTCAAAAATATTTTCATAACGGCTGTCTTAATTTTCAGACTAAGTGGTATGGTAAGGCACTACTGAAATTTCAGACCTGAGTACAGTCTGAATTTTCAGACTACTGGTCTGTAAAAAAACTTCAGACTGAAAGTACTGAAAATTCAGTAAAACTTTTTTTACAGTGTAGAAAAAAGGAAGACTGCTGTTAGTCAATGAGAGTCTCTTTGGATTCCGTATCCTGTCCTCCCCTCTTCCTCTTGATTTGATCCTCTGAGAGAGTTTCTCTTTATCATCTGCTAAATAACCAAACAAGTGACAGATTACGGTTACAGAATGATTGAATGGCAACACAGTCAACGTAACTTCCAAAGGCGAATTGTTTAACTAAAACTCAGGAAAATTATCATGATTATAATGCTGTTGTATTTAAATTTAAATGGGATAATCATGACTACATTTGAAGCGGCCATATTATGGCAAGTCTGAGGGACTGGATTCAACCCGAAATTATTGAAATGTCGATGTCAAGAAACGACATTGTTCACCATGTCGTAAGTTCGAACAGAGGGACAGTTTTGAGTCGTTCACGACTGCTGTGCACTATTATGAGGAATCGTTTTGATATATCAACCTAACCGCCACGAGTTGTCTTCCAAGGACCGTCCAGAGGACGGCGCGCCCGGGCGCCAGCGGGCACTTCTGGACGGGAACGACGTCCAGATAGTGGTAGTCGCTGTTGGACGTTCAGAGAGGTCTGGAGCGGGGTGACCGGCTTTGCTAGACTGTTCTGGGCGGTGATGGACTAAAGGGGCGTCCAGAATATCAAAGGACGGTGTTGGACGTCCAGGGGCGGTCCAGAGGATGAGGCACCTGCTGGACGTCCAGGGACGGACCAGAGAACGGTCCTGTCGGCAGCTCTGGATGAGATGAGAAGGGACGTCCAGACGTTCGTAGTCAATGCTGGACGTCCAGATATGTCTGAGGGATTGCTGTGCTGGATTGTTTTGGACGGAAATGAGCGAGGGGAGTGTCCGGAACGTTTCAGGGCGCTACTGGACGTCCACGGCTACTGGGTCCTCCCTGAACGACGTTGGACGTCCATTCGCGCCCCCAATAG
>NW_026267200.1:671803-674223 GCF_000697945.3 Frankliniella occidentalis
GAGCGACTGAACTTGCTTCGGTCCACGCAAAACATTAGCTGCTAGAGCCAATTTTATTTCCTAAGGCCATACGAGCTAATGAATTAGCCGAGAGAGCTAATTTTTGGCTGAGGCAGCCAATTTTTTTTTTCCGTGTAAGACACTATCATGCCGCAAGCTCAGTTCTCGTTCGAAGTTTTGGTACTAACTCGGATATTAACATACAATTATGCTTAGTCGGAAAGCAGTGCACATTTTCGAACAACCCTTCACAAATTTTACTGACACTAAAAAACACTTACTCTCAAATGCCTCGCGCACTGATTGCGATTGGCCCCAAGACTTCAACAGTCTCGTCAAGTCCGTCTCCTCCTTGCCAGGGATGGGAAAAATTTAACTAAACTAGTTTCTGTAACTGTAACTAGTTACAATTTGCAGCAACTGAAACCCTAACTAGTTTCATTTTCAAACTAAATAACTGTAGCTGTAACTAGTAACATTTTTTTCTGTAACTGTAACTAATATCAGTTACAGTTATTTTTGCCCAGTAGAACTTTTAAAAAGTATGATATTTCTTTCCTGTTTATCCACATTCTGTTGCAATGTGCTATCTAGAGTCTGTGGCTAGCGCGGCATTCAGAGGAATGAAGGAAAAGGAGCTGGAAAGACGGTATTGTTTCGGCTCATCGGGGGTCTGGGCAAGCCTGTGCAAGCAAGGCGGCGAGGTCGAGGAGGAAGACCCTTTTATTTACTGCATGTCAATTATACGTATATCCGTCTCAACAGAGCGGTCTTCGAGATGCTCTTCCGCATTTGTCACGGTTCACATTCGCCCGGCCTTGGCGACCTTGGGTTAGCCGCCCGCTTGTCCGGCAATAGTCGCAACACTCTGTACCTGCTGCACAAAAAGAAGGATGCCCCCTATCCTTCCCCTTACCCCTACCCGCCCGCACCCGTCCACCGCTAGCCCCTAGCCCCGCTGACCCTCGCTAGACGACGAGGAAAGCAGAGTTTTGCGGACTTTTAATAATGCGTAAACGCCCGCCTTGCAAACAATTTTTCCATTCCAAAATAATTAATAGAAAACAACGACCAATTTAACTCAAAAACTACCGGGAAAACTGTAACTGTAACTAGTTACAATTTTTTGCGAAAAAACTGTAACTGTAACGGCAATCTTTAAGAAAAAGTAACTGTAACTGAAACTAGTTACATTTTTGGCAAAACTAACTGCAACTGTAACTAGTTACATTTTTAAAAGTAACTTTCCTATCCCTGCTCCTTGCTTGACATAATGCTGCTCGGACAAATTCGTTAAGTTGTTCCAGCTTCACTCACGGTCGGTTGTCGAAGAGAGAGATTTGGGCGCCGGCAGGCAAGCTTTAACTAGCGACGGCGAGGGCAGCGCTCGGCCCAACTCGGAAATCCGCGTACGGCGCGCAGTTTGAGTGGTTGTGGTAGAGAACGACCGAACGACTACTAATACTACTACTACTACTATACGGCGACGACCGGAGATGGCCGTGGTCGCTGAAATGAACACTACCGCGACAATTCTGCTGTTTTGCTCTAATACATAAAGTTCTTAGTCAGGATATCGAGGACGTGGTGTGCAGGAACGAAAACCGATCAGATCACCGAACCATCTGAGTGGGTTACAGCAACAAACTCTGATTTCTGTGTGGTATGCAAAGTTTGGTAAACTGCAGTCCAGGAATTAGCTCCCACGCCTAATTTCTCGACTATCCCAATTCCAGTCAATAAATTAGTTGCCACAGCGAACTCTTAGCTGTGGCAACTAATCCATTTTTTTCCGTGTGGGGCAATTCTAGGCGTTACGCACGGACATTCGTAAACAAAAATCACTCGTTTATTCTAGTTTTGGAAGGTAAGATCGAGGCGAATCGTATCGACTAAAGACTTGTTTTAAAGTGCATTTGGAGAGTTATCCGATGATATGTGTACGGTTGCTCTGCGATGATCCGTTTAGATTTTATAAATAAGTGAAGAGGCCGTTACGCACGGCGCACGGACAAAAAACGGAAGTCGTTTTGCACATGGCCCCAGTTTTGCCCTAAACTCTGCGAATTTTAAGCCTTAAAAATACTGAGAGAGCAGGGGCGGGTAGCCTAGAGATGTCTCCACAAGGCAGCATTTGCACGGTTGCCATATTCTAACCCGTTCGCGCTCTACAAGGGAAAAACCAGCGTTACGCAACGGACTGGCACGGACGCGAGGAGCGTTACGCACGGACACGTACGGTAATGGTTTTAGCACACTTTGGACACTCATATCTCAGTATCGGAAGCGAGATGGGCGTCTGCCCTGTGGACAGGTCATAGTCACAGCCACTGATGCAATTCTCCAAAAGAAATAATAACGCCACCTCATACCCATCCCTTGCAATTGAGGTGCAAAGTTGACCTCTCGCCATTAATAGT
>NW_026267200.1:674273-676082 GCF_000697945.3 Frankliniella occidentalis
GTCACCTGGACGTGACTGTCCCACGCAGACCATAATGGACGTGAGACAAGATGGACAGATGTGGTCCACGTAGGACGTCCGCGCCGGTCTGGACGTGATTCAGACGTCCCGCCATATATGCCCGGACGCTTCCGGTCGCATTGGACGTCCACGAGCTGGACTACATTGGACGTTGTTCCGTCCAATGTACGTCCAAATGAGTCTAGTACTGTCCGTTTGGCCCATCAGGGATGCAAATACAATTAATACGGAACTGTTAAAATATTCGAAATGATGGAAAATATTAAGCTATGTGTATTGGTTTTGATTTAAAACAATAAGAATCACTCAAAACGGTCACTTTCTCCGCTCTCAAACCTCTAATACTTACAGATGCAACAGGAGTTTCGAATAGTGATAGGTGGTGCTCGAAGATACCTCTCAGCCCAATACCTGGTATGAGCTCTTTAATGGCCTGCTTTGACAAGAACTTCAAATTTTGCAAAGTAACTTCTCCTTCTGTAACAAGAAATTCGTAAGAACATTGGAAGGCCGTCGCAGCTTCTCTATTCGGACAATAACCCACAACCTAGCGATTCAAACAAACGACACAAAACGAAAGTCAGAGAAGCGACATCACAAGTCCTAACCTATACTCGTAACACGTGTAATCAAACAACAAGGAAGATATACCAATATCAAAGCAATATGTTCAGATAAGATAAAGTTGTGAAAAATTATGCATCGACACGCCTGAATGTAATGAATGCGTTACATAACCTCACTGAGTATTCACCTTTCACGCCCACATTCTAAGTGGCCGGAGAAACGTAATATCATTCCACTCCCTTCTACACGGAAAAGAAAAAGTTAGCTGCCACAGCTAATACAGTCAGCCAATATGGCCTTGGCTAATATTCTCATGAGATATGGGTAAATGTTACCAGCTGCAGTAGCTAATTAGTCTAGTGTCCATCATAGCATAAGCCAATTAGCTCCCAGAGCTAATGTTATCATAAGTACCAGAAAAGTGAGATTAGCTTCTACAGCTAACAAAGGTTGATGATGAATGACAACATTGAATCAGTAATGTTTTCGTATTATTGTACACAGTGCACAGTTTCATCAAGAATCATCAGTGCACTGACTAAATACTTGTCAAAAATTAGGGACATCGGCGAAGGCGAACAGTGCCACCAAGCGCGCCCACATCCCACATGTTTTTTTCAGTTTTAAAAGCTTTTATTGATCTTATTGACAGGGTGGGGTGATACAGCACTTGCCGAGTCCCATTTACCTCGGAAAAATAGTAATTTGTAGTGAACATTGGTTAAATAGTTAACATAATTATAAAAATATGTAGAACAGATTTGCGAGGAAAAAATGAAACCTCCCATATTTTTGTGGTGGGGGTTTGGTGTACCGTCGCTCGTATGGTAGCACGTACGGTAACACCGAGCAAGGTATTTACAATTTGCTTAGATTAGGACTAGATGTTATAAGCGTTTAGATGAATTTATGATTTTGTGGTGCAATGAAGGTTTTTGAATTTTTTATTAAAAAGCATAGAAATGTCAGGGTGAGGTGATGCGATACATTTTTGCATGAACAAGGAATGTTTGTTTTTGCAGTAATCTTTGAAAGGTATGAGAGGTAACAGGCGCTTCATTTCAGTGGTTGATGAGCGTACACTTCTACCAAGTGCAGCTTTTAGAACTTTATTCTCAAATTGTTGAAATTTTTTCCACTTGATTGGACTGCAGTAGTTAAACCATATTTCTACACCATATGATACGTAGGAGTACGTGCAGCAGCCCGTAGTGGCTGAGC
>NW_026267200.1:679400-681585 GCF_000697945.3 Frankliniella occidentalis
TACCTTTTTTGTTCGTCATAGAAAAATAGCTTTGCTCCTAAATTTGCAGATTTCTAACCCCATAGGCTAAACCACAAATTATAAAAAATCATCAAAATCGTTACGCACGGACACGCTTATTTCAAAAATAGTTCAGGCGTTATAACTCGGCCCCAGTGACCAAGATCCGCTTATCGGCTCCTGGGATTTGTTCAAGAATGTCTACCGAACAATATTCAAAAACATCACCAAAAAAATTCCATCAGGGAAGCCCATTTCTATGCCCGTTTCAGACATCTCTAAAAATGCTTAACTGTTATGTTACACGAACGCTCTGTTTGAAGGTCCGAATATAGCCCAAAGGCATCAAAAAATAGTCGATTTCTTTGCAGAACATAAAAATTCAGGCTTTTGGCTATCCGAAACCGTCCCAAGCTGGTCGCTACGATGCAATCTAAATAATTAACGAGTGATTTTTGTTTACGTATGTCCGTGCGTAACGCCTAGAATAGGGTATTCCACGCTATCCGAAACGGAAGTAGGAAAAGAACAAACTAACTGACTTTTCTGCTTCCGTGATGGCTCTGATTGGTTGAGCTGATCACGTGTCACGATGCCGTTTCAGGCATGAAAAACTGTCAGGTCAGTTTCGAGGTCGCCTCCGTATTTGAGAGGTTAGAATCGGACCAAACTACCTTGGCAATTTCTCATACTGAGCAGACGGAAACAGACTAATCGGTGAGTTTGTTCTTTTTCACTTCCGTGTTAGATAGCCTGGAACACCCTGCCCCCAACGACTTCTAGCACGGCAGACGGCGTTCCGCTACGCCACATCAGCGCGCATTTCCGCAGTTCATAAACATGTTCTGAGATGAACTCTATGTATCTAAGCACTAACCTGCGTATTAGTACTTTGTACAGGTCTGGTCTAGACCAGTCTAGACTCGCGCTGAGGTGGCGTAGCGTGGCGGAGCGCCGTCTGCCGTGCTAGAAGGCGTAGTAGGCTGATCGGTGCGGCGCCCGGCTCCCGGGGCGATCTGCGGACTCCAGCGCTCGCCGTTCAAATCTGACTAGACTTTGACGCAACTTTTGGTACCACAGACATCGGTAGGCCCTCCCCTACATTTCTAGACCAACGCGGGGTCTATGCGATAAATAGTGAGGCAGCTAGATGTCTCACGTGCGGCAAGGCGGCAGCGGCGGGGCTGAGAGCTTCCTGTCCCTTCTCTGTATTCTCTTGTTTCGACTCACTCAAAATCCTAATATTTGTTTCACTTCTGCTATCCTGCCTGAGAGTTCTGCCCCCCAGTCAAGGATACAAGGCCTGCTCTATCAGTAGTGACTTTGCCATGTTGTACCGTTGTGACTTTGTCAGTGGCTTTCTTTGTGTTTTGGGCTTTGATATTTGCACAATACCCAAGGATGATGATGATTCTGCTGAATGCTCTCTACCATCCACAGTCGCTGCTAATGTGAGTCTCGTTTCCCCGTACCATTTCAGGAATCTTTTTGGAATCAGCTCTCTGTTCAAAGGAGAAATGCCTAAAAACAAAATTATCATAAAAAAGAAAGACAAACACAGAGCAACTGTAATTTTATTCATCGCTGCATAAATTTGCACAATATCTCATATTGACATTTTACAGAATGAACTATTTTTAGATCATATTTTCCAAGTTACATGTGGAGAAGCAAACAGCCTCAGTCCATGAGTCAATTGTATTTTTCAAATACGCTCCTTGAACTTGGCACCTTTTAATTGTGTGCTTGCAGTGCTTGAATGGCGCAACTTCTTGTAAAATGATCATTGGCAATGCTCCAAATCTGTATCCATGCCCATGTCACTGCCTCGCACTCACTGTAAAGCTCATCTGCTGGCCAGCTTGAAAGATATTGCATAATGTCTGCCACATCATTATCTTCAATAAACCAACGAGTAGCAATTCCCAAAAAGTCTTTGTAGCTGCTCTCAAACTCTCTGTCTCTGCAACAACAGAATTGAACTTATACACTCTCTTGTAGTGTCATAGATCTCCTAATGACAGACTTAATTTTGGGAGTTGAGGCTTTCTACATGCTTTGTACTCCTGATGCCGACTGACAGTGATCAATTCCTGACAAAAAAGATCTATGACTCACTGCAATTTTTCCACTTTCCATCAAAGTATTTCAAAGAAACTGAACCAGCCAGCTTTGAAAGGTCAGT
>NW_026267200.1:683035-685139 GCF_000697945.3 Frankliniella occidentalis
TACGGCAAATCCTGGCAACCAACCCTAAGGGGCTGAAAGGGGGTATCAAAGAAAAGGGGGTAGGTAAAAAAGTCAGAATAAAATATTTTTTTTATGAATCCCTAAGGGGTAACTCGTCAAAGTAGAGCCCTGTGGGCGAAAATTTTGTCCGTTTTGCTCTATCTCTAACCGTTTAGGCGCTAGAGGGAGTTTCTATCACGAAAGTGGCCCAAAACTAAACATATTAATTTTAGAAAATATTAGATGGTCTCCTAAGGGGTAACTTGCAAAAGTAGAGCCCTCCGGGCGAAAATTTCGTCCGTTTTGATCTATCTTTTACCGTTTGGGCGCTAGAGGGAGTTTCTCCCACAAGAGTGGCCCAAAAATAAATTTATTAATTTCTGAAAATATTGAATGGTCTTCTAAGGGGTAACTCGTCAAAGTAGAGCCCTTTGGGCGTAAATTTCGTCCGTTTGGCGCCAGAGGGCGTTTTTCACACGGAAATGATTGCAAAACATTTTAATGTTAACTCTCAACTCTCAGATATTTGATTGTGACCAACGTACATCTACCTAGTTTAGTGATCTAGGTAGATGTATGCCAGACCACGTCTCGCGTAACAGGCTTCGCGATATCTCACGAAACACTGTCACACTGCGACGCGCCTGGCATACATCTACCTAGGCCCGCGGCGCTGACACCCGAGTCGGGCAAAAGGCAGAGTCGTAGATAGGCCCTTGGCTCCAAAGGACACAACTTTTACCCACAGGATTTTATTTTAACGAGTTGCCTCACCAGAGGCCATCAAATATCTGAGAAACAACATTAAAATGGTTTGGGGTCATTTTCGTGTGGAAATCGCCCTCTGGCGACCTAACGTTTAGAGACAGAGCCAAACGGACAAAATTTTGGCCCGTAGGGTTCTACTTTGACGAGTTACGTCTTAGAAAGGTGCAAAAAAATTAATATTTTTTAAAAGTAATATTTAGGGTTTTATGTTTTTGATTTTGTTGACCGATCAATTTTTAAGCTAGAGGGCTCAAAATCAATACAGTTCTTGCTTTTTAAGATACAAAGTTACATTAAAAATTTGAGCCTTCTAGCTCAAACCGTTCTCGAGTTATCGTGCTTACAGACAGACAAACAAACAGACAGACGCGAAACTTTTTGATCATCAGTGGAGTAATTGGCTAAACAATAGCGAAGCCAATTACTCCACTGATGATCAAAAAGTTTCGCGTCTGTTTGTCTGTCTGTGTGTTTGTCTGTACGCACGATAACTCGAGAACAATTTGAGCCACCTGGGATTTTCAGGGTCGTGTTGTATCATAAAAAGACAGATCTAGTTCGAAGAAGAGCATTCTAGCTCAAAAATTGGATTTAAAAAAAATCAAAAACCACAGGTCCCCCAAATAATGTTTTATAAAAATATTTTTTTACAGTCTCCTAAGGGGTAACTCATCAAAGTAGAGCCCTATGAGCAAAAATTTTCTCCGGTTTGCTCTAGCTCAAACCGTTGAGGTGTTAGAGGGTGTTTTTCACGAAAATAAGCGAAAAGATGTACAACCCTGCATGCTTAGTCAAAGTGAAGGGCCGTTGACGGGGGCCGGAGACCCGTATCTTTGTGTACACTTTTGCACTACCCGACTCGGGTGTCAGCGCCGCAGGCCTAGCTATATGTGGGCCAGGCGCGTCGCAGCGTAACAGTGTTTCGTGAGATATCGCGAAGCCTGTTACGCGAGACGTGGTCTGGCGTACATATAGCTAGATTAAAAATCCAATCTTTGAGCTAGGATGCTCTTCTTCGAACTTGATCTGTCTTTTTATAACACCAAACGCCCCTGAAAATCCCAGGTCGCTTGCTCAATTCGTTTCGAGTTATCGTGATGACAGACAGACTGACAGACGCGAAACTTTTTGATCATCACTGGAGTAATTGGCTGAGCGATTAGCGAAGCCCATTACTCCACTGACCGGAAAAGTTTCATTCTGTTTGTCTGTTTGTCTGTCTGTCTGTCTGTCCGTCTGTCCGCACGATAACTCGAGAAAGAATTGAGATAGCGACCTGGGATTTTCAGGGTCGTTTTGTATCATAAAAAGACAGATCGAGTTCGAAGATGAGCAT
>NW_026267200.1:685915-686194 GCF_000697945.3 Frankliniella occidentalis
CCGCTCCTCCGCGCGCCCGCCCCCACCACCGCTCTATGTATCCGGTTTTGTTCTTCTTAGTTCCGGGCGGTGCTCCATTGAAATACCCTATAGTTTTGGTTGTGTTCAAAACTTCAGTTCTAGTGATTGTGGTAGGGACACCTCCCCTCTTGTTGCATCTGCTTGTCAGCAAACAGGCAAGGACTGTGGTTGTTTCCTTCCATTTGGCGCTGATCTCGGGGTCGAACCTGCCGTTGGCACTCCGCATTTTTTTTTGTTGGGTTGTACTCGGCCTGGTGT
>NW_026267200.1:686244-686780 GCF_000697945.3 Frankliniella occidentalis
GGCCAAATTTGGTCCGTTTTGCTCTATCTCTAACCGTTTGGGCCCCAGAGGGCGTTTTCACACGGAAATCACCCCAAAACATTTTAATGTTTTTTGTTTTTTTTAGCCCGCCCTTCTGCTTTGAAAAAGCTATCCAGCGGGCTTATGCAAACGACCTCGTGTCTGTCTGTCTGTCTGTGTGTCTCACTAGAAGGAGATGTGCTAGAGACTTGAAATTTTCAGGGTATCTTAAGGTCCACTCCTAGAGAACGAAACGCCTACGGCAAATCCTGGCAACCATCCCTAAGGGAGTGAATGGGGGTATCCAAGGTTCAAAAATCTCCGAAAAAGTATTTTTTTTTTAATGTTCTCCTAAGGAGTAACTCGTGAAAGTAGAGCCCTTTGGGCGAAAATTTCGTCCGTTTGGCTCTATCTCTAACCGTTTAGGCGCTAGATGGTCTGTTCTGACGAAAATAAGCTAAAAATTGCCATAGTGAACAATTAGTTGTCGAAAAGGGCCTAAAAACCGCAAAATACAAAGGAAACTCTCCCCCCCC
>NW_026267200.1:687015-690628 GCF_000697945.3 Frankliniella occidentalis
GTTTGGTGGAGGGGCGGGCCTGCTTGTTTTGTAAGAACCTACTGGAACCGTGGTTCACGGCCACCATAGCGGCTGTTGCTCCACGTTTTGATCTACAACTGTTGAAAAACATCAAGTAGTATGCGACGTTTTCTCTAGGGAGACACAGCCAGGTGCGAGCTTTTCTGAGGAGATGTTGCTGCGGTGGTGGCTGGCTACCTGCTTCCGAGGGTCCACGCAACGAATAGGCGGGACCCAGGCGGCCCATGTGTTGCGGGGGTAGCTGAGGAGGTAGTAGTTCAGAAGAGAGCTCTCCCCTAAGAAAAGCTCGCTCCTAGTTGTGTCTCCCTATTATAGCAAAGCCTGCGACCGAAGCGTACCTGAACCACTTATGGTAGGGTAGGTGATACAGTTATGGGACGGTTAAGCGCACACTTTCGTTTGACGCAGCGCTGTGCGTCTCTCGATTAAAAATGATACGTACCTATGGGCTCATGGGCTAGTTGAAGGTTCGAACTAAAGGTTACCACTCTAGTTTGCCTAAGAATTCAACCCCTTACGCCATTTACAAGGTCACAAAGTCAGAGGTCGAAAAACACAGTTATTGGACGGCTGGAGACAGTTATTGGACGGCATGTCATAGTTATTGGACACTTCCAATTTTTCCATCTAAAAGACCTAAAACGCGGGGGTTTCGGTATTTTTCCATGTTTTTTGTAACAATACGTCTACAGTTTACAGCTCTTTATGCGCTCGCACCCCCACCGACGTTTCCAACCCCATCCTACGCCTTTAAAACCTCGTTCAATGTTAATTTATAACAAATCTGACTTTTTTTTTTCCTAATTCTAGGTGCTTCTGGACTCAAAATATTCCTCATGCATTTGAGGAGGTGGCACCAATCCGAAAAGAACCACAACTTTCTGTTTTCATCAGTTGGATGAATTGCACTTGGAGAGTTTTCACTTATGTTGAACTCTTGCCACATGACGCGGTTCCACTTCCCGCCATCAGTGACCACCCCGTCAACACGCAAACCTGAAATCACCTGTCTCGATGCCATCCGGGTTGGCGTGATGATTTCTCTACTTCAGCACTGACAGCGGGCGAACATGTGCCTGTCCCTGAGGCACACCAGTATATTCCTGCTGAACCCTTTGACGATGCTCATGGCAGTGAAAATCCCGGGGAAAATTCTGGCAATGATGATGAACCTGGTGTTCCAGACAATGATTCATGCTCTACTGCAAGTTCTAAAGCTGAGGAGGATGGTGTTTATGGTTATGATCAAATTGTAGAGAATATAGCCCACTTCTATGCTATGCTAGAGGGGAAATACATTGTGCCGTCTTCTACTGTAAATGCCTTAGCTTCCAAACTATCTTTTCTTACTGAAATTGTGCAAGACAAGTTAAGGAGAGATCTAACAAAGTCTCTGACCTCTGTGGGACTTAGTGCTGATGTCATAACAGACGTCATTAGAAGTGTTGTGTCAATGGACCCCCTGTACAACTGCCATCACAAAAATGCTCCTGGTGAATGTTTCCTTACAAAGGCTCTGCGGCAAACCTATTACAAAAATCACTTCAAATACCAGGAGCCAGTGCAGATAAATCTTCGAAGAGATCAAAAAAATACTGAAGACACCATCCAATATGTTGACATCAAAGAATCACTTCGACTTATGCTTGAAGATCCGTCTGTCCAAAAAGTTGTGGATAGGTCATTTAATATCCCTCCTTCTGATGGCTCTGTGTATGCAAACTACACAGATGGGTCTGTGTATCGTGAGAGTGGAACTCCCCAGAAGAGGATTGATATTCTACTTTACATGGACGCTTACAATTGTGCCAATCCATTGGGCTCTGCGAAGAATAAGCACAAAACAAATGGTATGTACATGACCTTAGGAAATCTAGACCCATATATGAGAGCGTTTCTCAAGGCCATGCGTTTGGTCATGGTGCTAAATGAAAAAGCATTAAAAAAAACTGATGTCAGGTACAGAAAGTGTTTTGAAGCACTTTTGAAAGATTTAAAAATACTAGAAAGAGATGGCTTTCTTTATAAAGAGGAAAGAATTGATGTCAGAGTCCAGTTTTTTCAAGGGGATCATCTTGGCCAAAATGGCATTGGAGGATTTGTGGAATCATTCAGTGCATCACACTATTGTAGATTCTGTGATCTGTCTAAAATTGATTACAAAACTAATTGCAAACTAGACATTCCACAGTTCCCTGTTGGGAATTGGAGGACGCCAGAATCCTTCAATAGAGACCTTCGCACTAAACTTAATAGTAATGTTGATCATGAGGCTGGTGTAAAGAGAAATTCACCGTTTAATCAACTTGACCATTTCCATGTATGCGATCCAAGACTCCCACCATGTCTTGGACATGACCTATTTATCGACGGGGTAGTTGATAATGATCTAGCTTCCATAATCCGTGGCATGATTGGCAAAGGGTGGTTCACTGAAGAGGGACTGAACATGAGGATCAGAGGATTTAAATATAAAGGAAGAGATGCAAGAAATAAGCCTGCCCCTTACAAGATGACGAAGAAGAAGCTCGGTGGTCATGCCATCCAAAACTGGACTCTATGCCGTCTTTTACCATTTCTCATAGGTGACTGGGTTAAAACTGATCATAAGCTTTGGAAGCTTTATCTTTTGTTGAAGCGAACAATTGAACTAGTATGTGCCCCTGCATTGACAGCTGATCAGGTAGAGCTCATGGGGGTGCGTATTAAGAAGTACATGAGAAAAAGAAAAATACTGCCCAACAACTATAAACCTAAGCATCACTTTTTTTCCCACTATAAGGATTTATTTCTGAAATTTGGTCCTTTGATTCACATGTGGACAATGGCCTTCGAACATCGCCATCAATATTTTAAACGAGTCAGTCAAATTTGCAGGAATTTCATTAATCTGAACAAGCTTTTAGCAAGAAAGTTTCAGCTGCTAATGGCTTATCAGAGTATGGGACAGTTATTTCCTGATAGACCTGTATTCAGTAACACTTCTCCTTTAGAATATGAAAATGAAAACCAAGAACTAAAAGATTTCCTCATGAGTCTTAATCTTCCAGAAGAAAGTGAAGTTGTTGAAAGCTTAGTGCTCAATGATATTAAACACAAGCCTGGCGAATTTCTTTTACTGAGTGGAACAGGTGGTGATATAATTCTAGGTCAGGTTGAAATGATTATTTTTGATGGAAACACTTGTCGAGTTGTTGTTGAAAAATACAAAACTTCATGGTGGCAAGAGTATAGCATCTACTATGTCCAGGAATCCATTGGTTTTGGAGTAGTTTTGTTTGAAGAACTTGAGAATCCTTGTCCACACTCAATATATGAGTTTATGGAATACTCTTGCTTTTCTCTAAGGCATGATATGAAAGATTAACTTAAGTAAGTAAATGTATTAATTTATTTACCTGTTTATTGTTTTTGAAAAACTATATGTCAGTGCTTTTATTAATTCCACCCTCTTTTTTTCTTTCTATTGTAGCACGCTAAACTGGTGTCAAGAGGTCTGCGGGATTCTCCTCTTTTCGTCATCTTATCCACATGGTAAGCATATTTTTTATCCCGTGCTAGTGAAGTTTAAATCAAAGCCTTATCACCAACA
>NW_026267200.1:695863-698671 GCF_000697945.3 Frankliniella occidentalis
TGTCACTCCTCTCTTTCATTTCCAAAAGCTTATTCGTACTACAACAAAGTGTAGCAGATGTATTATGACCAAGTTTTCTGGTCCTAATAGACCATTCCACCGAGAGAGGAAGAAAAATCAAAGAAATCAAAAAGAACTAGAAACACATGTACTTTAAAGAGCTCTTTCCGTCAATCTCTTCTCACTCTTTGGATAGTCAAAATTGAATACTGTTTCCGGTAGTTTTTGATTGCTAGTGTTCTTCTGCTTCCGGTGGAAATGGTCTATTTCAGTAGCAGTCTACCCCGATAATGACATACCTCTTTTATCTTCAGACCCCGCTTTTGGACATTACTAGAGGTGTGTGCAATCTTCGCCCTCTGGGGTATTGCAGCGAGAATGTTCCCCGAGATGGCGGAAGAGATAAGTCAAGCGGCTCGCGGCTTCCTAAATGGTACGTAAAGAATGATTAGCTGTTGGATAGTTAATGCCCAGTCTTTAAGAATCAATCATATAATTCCCCAGATAACAGTAAAAATGTAACAGTAAATTTTGAACATATCCTAGAATAATTTATCTGAACAAATTAACTGTAAGCTAACTTATTAGCCTATTAATCATCAGATTTTAAAAGTAAAAGTATACAAATACTTTCATTTTCACTTTAAGATCAAGTTGATGTACGATTAATTGATTGCTGAGACTGGGATGTCGCATTTAACTACAAATGAGAACTCTAATACCTTTCTTTTTCTCTTTGCAGCACTCCTATTAGATCTGTGACTTTTTCTGCAATAAATGTTAGCTAAGCTAGTTACGAAGTTTCTTGATCATTTCCTTGAATAACTATTTCCTGAATTTCCTCTCATGATACGTAGTCCAGTCCTCATCCAATCGCCAATCAAAATCTTGAGAACCTGTATGAGGCGACTTCACTTGTGGAGCGACAACCATTTACCCAGACGGGATTCTGTAGAGGCATCTCTTAATTAGAACCTAAAATTGAAATTCCAACATAACATGTAAAATATCTTACCTGCTGATGCTTTAGAGGTTAAAGTCTGGTGCTGGATTAGAGATTTTAGATGACAAGTAGACACTGCAGAGTTAATTTAACTGAAAGAGTAGCGATGTCTCCGCTTATTCACAAGCGTATTAAGTTAGTGCACACTTTTTATAAAAGTTAAAAATACTTTCTTGACAATTCAAGTTTGTCTCGTTGTTGCACTGCGTTTGCATTGTGAACGGTTGGGCGGAGCGGGCGGAGCGCGGAGCAGGCTGACTGGAGCCTGAGCCTGGAGCACTGAGCACTGGAGCCGATACTGCCCCGAGAAGCTTGTCCAGAGTCCAGCGCCTTGACTTGGAGTGGAGTTGTTGTTGTTTTGATGTTATGGTACGGTTATGTTTTCTGTATTTCGCGGTTTCCGAAATGCAATTATTAGAAGTGGCATCGGAAAAATGGTGATTGAGGAGGTTTAGTGTGTGCTCATTACTACCAAAAACCTCAAAAATGTGTAATTTGCGTGGCTATCGCAGGTATCCGAATTGTCTAACCTGTGTTGTTTTCCCAGCAGACGACAGACTACAACCGGCCGCTCGGCTGCTCGGCGAGCCGGCCGCCGCAACCACAGCAGACGAAACGCCTCGAACGCTTCCGTCTGCACGGGTGAGGGGTAGGCGGGGAGGGGTCGGTGACAACAGCTGGGCGAGGTTAGGTGGGCGGTCGACCGAGCCGTCGCAGGTCAGTTCTGTCAGTGTGTCTCGGTGATCTCGAGTTCTGGGCGGGCCATGCATGGCAGCACAAGTGGGACCGTTGCCCCTCAACGAACGGGTGGACATGTTAGCGGTGTTTATAGAGGCAAATCGGGTGCCAGCCCGTGCACGGCGTTTGTACGGCAATCGGTACCCACTGCGGCGACTTCCTGCCAGAAGTACTTTTGTGCGGCTGTTTGCGAACATTCAAGTTCACGGCGCCTTCGAGATCCCACGGGTAGGAAACCGGCGTGTTGTGGGGGACGAGGCTCTCATTGCCCTCGTGGAAGCCCAAATAGTGCACAATCCACATGCAGGTAAGTTGATTCCTCGACGGCCCGAGGGAAGTTAGGCGTTGTGCACCCTAGCGCGGGCACGTGTTCGTCACTATCGTACTCGTGTGTTTCATGTTTTGGGTCGGCGCAGGGCAACGAGGCATCGCCCACAATGTGATGGCGAGCAGGTACGCCGTGCAGACCATCATAAAGCGCCGTGGATTTCACCCGTACAAGGTGCACCTCAACCAGCAGCTGCATGGAGAGGACTTTCAGAACCGCCTGCAGTACTGCTTTTGGGTGCAGGCTCAGCTGGCGTTGGACCCGACGTTCACTTCAAAAGTGCTTTTCTCAGACGAGAGCACGTTTTATAACGACTGCACGGCGAACCGTCACAACAGCCCATACTATGCTCTGGAAAACCCACACTGGGTTATGGACAACCACGTCCAAGACAGGTGAGTAAACATCAACACCGATATCTTTTATTTCTGTAAACAAATATCCTAATGCGTTCGTGTTTCGTGTTGAGGAGGTGGAGTGTAAACGTGTGGGGTGGCGTGATTGGGCGGCATGTGATCGGAAGTACCATTCATGCTGCGAAACAGAATGTGGTTTATGCAGGATGGCGCCCCCATACACTGGGCGAGGATTGTGCGTGACCATTTGGATGCGGTGCGTTTTGAAAACACATTTTACTTACTGTTGTCTTTTACTTTTTTTAAATTGTTCATTTCGCTTTCGCAGGTGTTTCCACGTCGGTGGATCGGCCGGGGAGGGCCAGCGGCCTGGCCCGCACGAT
>NW_026267200.1:698721-704963 GCF_000697945.3 Frankliniella occidentalis
ATCTCGGGGTCGAACCTGCCGTTGGCACTCCGCATTTTTTTTTGTTGGGTTGTACTCGGCCTGGTGTCCCAAAAACCTGATGTTTTCCGTGATTTGTTGGATAGGGTGTTCCAGGCAATCTAAAACGGAAGTAGGAAAAGAACAAACTCACTGACCTCTCTGTTTCCGTAATGGCTCTGATTGGTCGAGCTTATCACGTGCTTTCGAGGCCTTTCAGGTATGAGAAACTGTCAGATCAGTTTCGAGCTCCCCTCCATATTTGAGAGGTTAGGATCGGACCAAACTGCCATGGTAGTTTCTCATACTGGGCGGACGGAAACGGATAAATCAGTGAGTTTGTTCTTTTTCACTCCCGTTTTAGATAGCCTGGAACACCCTATTCGAGCTGGGTCTGTCAGATATTCTTCGTATCTGTGGAAAAAAAACCTAGTGGATTTGTGTCTCTGGGGGTCAGATGTGTAATGTTGTGTAAAGGGCTAGGCTGGGGGCAGACTGCTTCCTATTTAATTAAAAGTGTTGACTTATTGGCTGAGCGATTAGCGAAGCCCATTACTCCACTGACCAGAAAAGTTTCATTCTGTTTGTCTGTCTGTCCGCACGATAACTCGAGAAAGAATTGAGAGAGCGATCTGGGAATTTCAGGGTCGTTTTGTATCATAAAAAGACAGATCGGGTTGGAAGATGAGCATTGTAGCTCAAAAATTGGCTTTTAAGAAAATCAATAACCACAGGTCGCAAAATATTATTTTTTTCAAATATTTTGTTATGGGCTCCTTAGGGGTAACTAGTGAACGTAGAACCCCTTGGGCGAAAATTTCGTCCGTTTTGCTCTGTATTGTACCGTTTCGATGCTATGGGGCATTTCTTGGCGAAAACAACGTGAAAAGACAAAATAGTCTATTAAATCGTAAAAAAGGCTTCATGTCACTGAATTGTAAAGGGAGTTACACTTAAACCACACGCTACGGATCGAACCACACCCTCTTTTGGGCTTAAGGGTCCCTAGATTACCTAGTATCGCCAAAACGTTGATTTTTACATAATCCGTCAAAATTCGAACTTTTGATGAAAACCGTTACCGAACAGCAGAAGTTTCAAGTCCCTAATTTTAGAGTAAGAAGACCCCGACAAACGGTTCAAGTGTGTCAAATTTTGGGCCCGGAAGACCCTGTGCCCCTATACCCTCACCTTAACTTGTCCAGGGTGTCAGCGCCGCAGGCCTAGCTATATGTGCGCCAGGCGCGTCGCAGCGTAACAGTTTTTCGTGAGATATCGCGAAGCCTGTTACGCGAGACGTGGTCTGGCGTACATATAGCTTGTTTTTATTTCAAACAACGTCTTGAGGTCGCAACCTTGGCTCAAAGTCGGAAAATTTGACATTTTCGCCTAAAAATGCCCCGTTTGCTCTCAAAAGTCCCCTTGGTGACTTAGAAACGGCGGACAAGTGTCAAAAGTTTTGGAAATGACCACTTCAAGTATTCCAGGCGCCCATGGTCATGGTCGGCCGCGAACAAGGCTTGTACGCCTCCATGTTAACGAAAAATCGCCCAAAATTCCTAATGTCTTCAAATACTCAGAGCCTACGCCCAGTATGGGTGGCCTGGGCGATTCACGACGGGTTTTCACGAAAGTCTGTTTACCTTAGAGTGCGGAGGACGAGTGGGCAATTTTTAAGCATCCAGATCAAGCAGGCGCGGTATAAGCCTCCCGAGACGGGGGAGGGGGGGGGGCAAGAATTTTTCCGCGAGTTGCCTACCTTCCAGGAGTATAAGTGAAAGGAAAGGTGGTTTTAGTAAAAGCCATTATACTGCTGCAAGGTATAATTTTTAATTCAAATCAACAAACATGAGAATCAGTACACTACAGTGTACAGGAGGGCGCAGGTCAGATAGGTAAGAAAAGAGACATCATTATTTCACATAAAGATAAGGCCAAGGGAAGGGACAAGATTGGTTACATGGTAAGTATTTTTGCTCTTGTCTTGTTTTTTTGTTTTGCAAACTTATTAATGACATTTTCTTGGTTAATTTTGATATCTCTGTGGGTGTTTAGCAGGGCAAGGCTAAGAAACGCTCCGAAACATGTGAAAATGTGATGCAAGAGGGCAATATAATGTAGTCCACTTACCGATTTTCGCTTCTCACACACAATTCCGTGGAGCACCATGAAATTGCGCATTCTCTGTTTGAAGTCACTTGACTCTGCCAAAGGGCCGAACGCAGAATCAGTATGTTCTTCCGTGGTCCACATCTGTATTTGGCCCATGGTTTTTGATAGGTTTTCATTAATTTCTTTGACCTCTGTTCCAGTTCCTTAACACTTAACTTAGCACTTTCCCAGGGAGGTGTTTTATATTATGTTTCTCCATGCGCTGCACATAAGTATCTTTGGACATGCTCTGGGTGCAAGCACTTCAATGCGTTTCTTTGTCCAAACATAGCCTTTGGATAGGAGACCTGTAATTTGAAAAAAAATAATGTATACATGACTGTTTTGTACGGTGTAAGGGATGGAGACGGGGGGGTGGGTTCAGCCTGCTTACCTCCTTGGAGGCATCCTCATCGGAATCAGAGCTTGCCACACTTAAATTGCTTCCTTGAGCCTGGGTGTCAGCAGTGTTTTTGGTGGATTTTGGTGGGGAAGTCAACTGAAAAAGGCACAAATTAATTTAAAAAGTCGCGTTTTATTAAAGTTAAAGCGATAAATCGCAACGTACCTTGTGGGGTGTAATTTTTGCCTCTTCTTCTTCTTCTGACATATCGTTGAATTCTAGTTTTTTCAATTGTGTTTTGCTTGTTTTGGAAATGGAGACATTTGCGTCACTGTCTGTATCCAAATCTGAGGCATCCATCATTGAAACCTTTTGGATATCCTCCACTTGATATTCCCCATCGTTCAGTAAGTCTTCATTGTCCTCCTGTAAAATGAAATGAGGTGCAAACCACCATAGCCAGTTTGGCTCAAACCTATTAGCTCTTTGACCGGAAACCCTTGAATTTGAGATGTTTTCGCTAAGACACGTCAACTGTCATGAGAAAGAGGCTGCACTAAAGGAAAATGGCAACTGTACATTCACAGTGAAAAACAGTCGTAGGGGGTTACGGAAAAAATTTCCATGACATACGTCGTATTTTAACAAACCAGTCTCGTCACCTTAGAATATTTAAAAGTCGTTACACCTAGACCACAAAAAGGTCGTAATCTTATGATCTCAGATCATAAATTAACGATGAGAAAAACTTTGAAGTCTGCCCTATCGTAAAATTACGATCCCATGTTGTATTTTTCTTTTCTGGAAAATATAGTATTTTAACGACTAATGTCATAAAATTCAATCTTACAAATTTCGTAATCTTATGATAATTGTTGTAAATTGTTATACCTACACTGCAAATAACAGGGAGAGGTTTGTTAGGAACAGAAACAAGACAATCTTTCATTGCCTCTGTTGAGCAATAAGTCTTGAACCTCGCTCTGTGTTGGTTTTATGGTATTTTAGGAATAAACACACTGCAAGTCATCCATGTTTGGGCCAACAACACTTTGGGGAGAGTTGGGTACTTTGATTCAACCCAGAGTATTAAAAATCCATTGTGAAACTTTGTTCTTGGCCTCTGAAGGAAGCAGCACTGACCCCATATCTTGATTTAGTTGGTTTACTGGGAAGCCACTGGTCCACTAGCAGGTTATAGTCTGTGCAGAAAGCCTTACCACAAAAGTAAACTCAGACTAATGTTTAGATGCACTAATTCAGGTTGTCACACTGGTGGTCACACTTTGCATAGGCGCGGTTGACAGCGAGCGTCGACGGGAGTCGGTTGTCACGGCCGGGATCACTTCCAAGTAAATCTAAATCTGATTTTACATCTTGCCAGAAGTTGGAGTAATATCTTGTCGCCATGTTTGCATGAAAACAACGCTAGCCTGCCTATACCATTTATTTTTACTAACCGCACTCAAAACTGTGAATAGTAGGCTTGCCTGTGATTTGCTCCCCCCCCCCCTCCTCAGCTCACTTCCTCCTCCCCCTCGCCCGTCTTCTCGTTGGATAGGAAAAACAATATTTTGATTCGGTTAATCGACAGTCGGGGGAGCCGAAACAAAATCTAACAGCTCCAAAAGACATAGATAATAGCGCCATACTGCATCATCGGCAGGTCTAAGATCACCAATCATCTGCCCCAAATTCTGGATCAAACACAGTGACTCTGACCCTGACAATAAAAACTTAGGACGGGAAATGATCCTACCCAATGACAGCTTAGAAGCAGGAGGCCTATTCCCACACTCTCCTGGGCCATAATAAATGTGCGAACCCTACCAAGGAATGTCTCATGAGTCAAATATTGTCGGACACGAATAGGGCATTCCAATGGAGCGCGGAGCGGAAGCAAGAAGAACAAAAACGGAAGGTGGAAAGGCGCCCGCACTCCTCCCCGCCTGCCGCCCTCTCCTTCCCGGGCGCTCCCCCACTCCGTCTAGTTGGGGAGAGCGGGGGACGGCACGGGCGCCTTTGTACCTTCCGTTTTTGTTCTTCTTACTACCGCTCCGCGCTCCATTGGAATACCCTATTACTATAGGCTCCGCCTCGCACCGCCGGCAACTCCGTTCGGCGAAAGGATGGCCTGCTTGTTATAAAGTTACAATAGCCTCAAAAGATGAGGAAAACCTTAACATGCATCGTGATACACTTTTTACTTTTAAATAGGATTGTTATGTAGTAAAAGTTTGGCAGTTAACCTAACCGCGGCTGTTCGGGAGCGGGACGGGGGCGGGCGTGTTTGGAGGGCGGCGTGATGTGGGCGATGCGTGCCGGGGCCGGGGTAGTAGCGCCGCGATGACGTTTACTATCCGCCATCCGCCGCTTAGTGCCAGGGTTAGGTGGGGTGGGTTACTGGAGAGCACCTTCGCCCTCCGCGACGTGAGGCCGTGCCGGCGCGGCGGGGTAGAGCTGCCGCACAGGGAGAGCACGTCGGCATTGCGGGCGTAGCGGGTGAGTCCTCGCCAGCGTCCGGTCTAGGAAGTCGCACGTCGACAGCACCACGGCAACGTTCTTGTGGTATCACAGCCAAACAGTCTGTCGAAGAAAAGTAATAGTAATTCAATGTTCTTAAATCTCAGCGACGCTCCTCAAGTGGTAGCTCTGAAAATCAACATATATATAATGAACAAAGAAGTAAGGATGTTTCACTGTCGTTTTCTCAGGTGAGTTCCCTATCAGCTGTTTTTATAGGAGTGTGATAAAATTATTCACAAAATGTATAAGTAAATGGAGAGACATTATCAAATTAATATTTTTTTAAGGTTCTTTCTTAAATACTTTCTTTAGACTCTGATAAAGATGTTTCAATCAAATTGAGGAAGGCTAAACAGCGGCTACAGAGCAAGTTCGACAGACTTCTGAAACTATATTCTCACTTAGAGAAGCAATATCAGCTCACCACGGCAAGTTTACAAGTAGTTGACAAAGAAAGGCTTAAGTTGTATGAAGAAAACCTTGAACTCAAAGACAAGGTTGAGAGTCTCAGCAGCTCTCTCAAGCAAATTAAGAGTCTCCTGATTGGAGACATATCAGGTATGTTACAATCTTATCTTAACAGTTTTCAAAATTTATATCTATTTTTTTAAAAAATAGCTTTTTTCTAGCTTTTTGTTGTCCACTCGCAGTGAGGCTGCTGTACTGAGTGCAGATTTCCTGAGTAAGTAACCAAACCATGGAACACAAGTAAGATACCGATACCTACAAGGAACACACGTACTTTTGAGGCCCGAGGACAGACTCACGTAGTTCTGAGCTGCGATTTCAAACACACATTCTTCTGGATCCCGAGGACAAACTCACGTAGTTCCTATCTTATAACCAAGAACTACGTGAGTCTTTCCAAAGGGATCCAGAAGTACGTGAGTTTGAAATCGCAGCTCGGAACTACGTGAGTCTGTCCTCGGGTCCCAGAACTGCGTGTGTTTTTCTTGTAGGTATCGACGACAAAATTTTGTCCCATTGGAATATGGCTGAACAGCTATGTACAAATGAATGTTTTCTTTGCTTTGCAGAAGAGATTAAACAACCAAGAGCAGGAACCTGGTGAGGACCTTGATGTGCAGCCTCACAGATTTCACCAGCTTCTTATATTGTTTATACTTCTGCAAAAGCTGTTAAGGCATGGATTTTTTACATTTCTTTATGTATTTATTCAAAACATTCTTGCAGAGTTTTAATTTTCAGCCCGCCTTTCTGCTTT
>NW_026267200.1:705013-705645 GCF_000697945.3 Frankliniella occidentalis
GATCTCCTGATCTCACTCCCTGTGATTTCTTCCTGTGGGGATATGTGAAGAGTCTGGTGTACCACTCCCGCCCGGCAAACCGAGAAGTTTTGAAGGCCCGGATCAGGGAGGCCTTCCGCTCTATTGATGGGGATATGCTGGACCGGGTGAATGCCTGCACCATCCGTCGCCTGGGCCAGTGCGTTGGAAGAAACGGGAATGCATTTGAGCACCTCTTCTATGAGTAGGTGTGTATCGCATTAAACACAGCATGACATTGCGTTCAAAATTTGTCATAACGCATATTTTCTTTTTTCACAGGTACTTTTCCTCGTAAATGACGACCAACAGGACCTCCGTTACTGTTTTTTTTTTTTTTGTTCTTTGTTTTTATGACAAATTATTTTGTCTTTGTTTTTTGTTTTCTATGACAAATTATTTTGCCTTTTTTGAAAAATAAAAATGTAACATTTTTTCAATGACATGATTTTTACTGTCGACCCATCTCCCAAATCGAAACAGACTTGAATAACGAAATCAAAAAACCGTAGGCGAATAAAACGTCTGACACTCCCACGCCTCGCTTCAGAAACGACACCGCGTTCGTTGGGTTGCCTACGCTGACAGGCGTTGTCTCACTGGTGCTGGCACTG
>NW_026267200.1:705695-707061 GCF_000697945.3 Frankliniella occidentalis
GCTGTATTTCTTCTTTCTTTCAGTGACTAGTTCCCATAAGTTGTGAAAATATAATTCTTTTCACTTACAATTATGCAGAAATTTTGTATGATTAAAAAATCTCCATTACCTTTGGAGATGCAAAAGTTTTACTTGCCCACCATGGCTAAGACTTTGGCGGAGTCCTTCTCTGGATGACTCCTTTCCTGAAAACTCGGTAAGACATAATATTACCTTTTTAAAACAAATTGTAACAACAAGCTCTTTGTTACTCATCTATATTTTTTTCTTTTAGGTACTAATTTATCTGGGGATATCGTCATTTCTACAAATTCCTGGATGAAGTCTGTTTAATAAATAGGAAAAATTCTGGAGTTCTGTTGCAGATGAAAGTTTGTGTTTTTGACTAGACATTTGTGCTAGTTCACTTGAAACATCCCTCCTGATACCCACTTCTTTTAAGGTGAGAGTTTGAAGAAATTTTTAGTCTCTTGTATTTTTATTGTTTTTAAACTACGTGTATGAATTTAAATGTACCTGATAAATTAAATTTGTGTAAAACTTTTTAATTTTCTTCTCTATCTATCTATCTAGAGCTTCACCTGCTGTACAAGAATGTTTCTTTATGGAACTTTGGCTCTCTCATTGGTCACAATTTGTTAATTTCAAGCTTGACCTAAGGAACCCCTGCCAGCAACAGGATAGGCAATCCCGCTCCACACAATTGCATGCCAGTACTGCCTATCTGACAGGGGCTGACAGACTCAGGTAATGTTTCCTCCTTCTTCCTGACTACCTGCTGTATTTGTAACTTGTAATTTATTTCTCTCATTTTATTAATTACATTCTAAATTTTTTACAGGGTGTGGGTAGTTGTGTTGCTTTGCAGGAATGTATTTCCCATGGAACTTGGGTTACCTTGTTAATTGAGGTTCACGAATCGAACGAACCCCTAACAACATCAGGATAGGCAATCCCGCTGTACACCTTTGCTCGACAGTAGTGCTTATCTGACAGGGGCTGACCCTTGGAGCCTGGGCTATCAGAAAACAGGTAACCTTTCTCTCTCTTCCTCTCTCTCTCCCTCCCTCCCTCCCTCTCTCTTAGATGACTGCTTCTTTTGTCAATCGTACTAATGGTTTTGGATGTTTTCCTAATGCCTATGTATTTGCTACAATTTGCAGAACGTTAAGTTAATGATCCTCGCATGATTCAAGTTCTCTGCCGCCATTCTTCTGGGATCAGCATGTCCAACGATGCTTTTATTAATTCCACCCTCTTTCTTTCTTTCTATTGTAGCACGTTAAACTGGTGTCAAGAGGGAAGCCAAAGTAATTCTAAAAACGCCATTCCAAGCACTTTGCGGGATTCTCCTCTTTTCGTCATC
>NW_026267200.1:715251-718477 GCF_000697945.3 Frankliniella occidentalis
GTGGGGAATACGGGGCAAGGAGATAGGCGCAGGCGCGGCGGCGCCTCGCACTTCCCTCGGTTCTAGCTCCCAAACCGGTAAAGATAGATGGTGGGTATAAGCGAGTCGAACATGGACCCAGGTTAAAGCTGTAATTTTTTCGCGATACCACCAGTACAACGCGAGTGGCTACACGTGAATGATTGCCTGGGGTGCCCGGCCGTATGGTGAAGAGGCGCGAGAGGTTCAAACGATTGGAAAACAGTGCCGCCATTTTTAAACTTCATAGGCCAAGGCTGATGGACGAAAGTAAGCCCAAAGGGCAAAATCCGTGGAAAGATTAAAACAATTCCTAATTTTGAAGACAAAACCGACCCAAAACAATTTTTTTTGTATCCTTATGTTCAGGAAGGACTGAGGAATTATGGAGCACTTTCCCTTATTAACATAAATCATCCGGTAATTTGTCATTGGATCCTGAACTTTCAAAACCCGTTTACTCGGAACGCGCCGGTAATGAGATCGGACTATTGAACGGTCGCGGCCAGATCGGACTCTGTTGAACGGTCGCTGTGAGATCGGATTTTGTTGAACTGTCGCGGCGAGTCCAGACTTTGTTGAGTGATTGCGGCGAGATCGTACTTTGTTCTCAGGACCCATCGAATATTTTTTGCAAGGCACCGATTACTTTTATGTGGTCAGTTTCACAAAATTGTTACGGTTTAATCTTACCAAGCTTGTTTATGCGTACGCGTAGTGCCTCAACGTAGAATCTCACGCAGGAAGCACGTAAGTTCTTCTCATTAAACAGCTCTACCTCCACGTCCCAAATGTACTTCTCCGCATTGCTGACGCCCATCGCCAGGGCGGTTTGAATATCAAGGGAACCGTTGGTCACGATGCGTCGGGTCTATAAACGCGTTTCAGAAATATCTGAGTAAAGCATTCCGGTAAAGCTGAAATGCAGAAGAATGCAGGGAACAAGAAAACGGAAGTCCCGTGGAAAATCTTTCTTCTTCCTCGCATTCTTCTGCATTTTAGCTTTACCGGAATGCTTTATTAAAACGAAAAGTAAAGCGACACACTGAAAAAGAAAATATGGTGCTGAGAGACAGCGCACGCTAAAAACAATGTCGCGTTTTTTGAGGGGAAGGAGGACACTTTGAGGACCTCTTATATTTTAGCAAAACTCGTCAGTTTTCTCCTGATATGATATGAGATATTTCCTCATTTTAAGCATAATCTGAGGCAAGACCCAAGGAGTTATTTCCTCAAACATAGAAGGTCCTCAACGTTTTCACTTTTTCCTTACAAACGTTATTAACTAGCTATATGTACGCCAGACCACGTCTCGCGTAACAGGCTTCGCGATATATCTCACGAAACACTGTTACGCTGCGACGCGCCTGGCGCACACATAGCTAAGCCTAGGGCGCTGACACCCGAGACGAGTTAATGAGAGAGGGTATAGGGGAACAGGGCCTTCCGGGCCGAAAATTTGACCTACTCAAACCACTTGTCGGGGTCTTATTACTCTAAAATTAGAGAAATGAAACTTCTGCTGTTCGGTAACGGTTTTCATCAAAATTCCGAATTTTGACAGATTGTTCTGTAAAAATCAACGTTTTAGAGATACTAGATAATCTAGGGACCCTTAAGCCCAAAAAGGGTGTGGTTCGACCCGTAATGTGTGGTTGAAGTATTACTCCCTTTACAATTCAGTGAAGCCTTTTTTACGATTTAATAGACCATTTTGTTTCTTTTTCCCGTTGTTTTCGCCAAGAAGTGCCCCAAAGCCCCAAAACGGTACCCCTTACAGACTTTCAGAATGAAACTTTTCCGGTCAGTGGAGTAATGGGCTTTGCTAATCGCTCAGCCAACAGTTTATTTTTGTAATTTATTCTTGTTCTATACTGAATCTATTCGGCCACATACATTGGTAACGTGTACTGAGTGTATACGTGTACGGAGTGTATACGATGTGTACACGGGGCAGTTTTCACGGGCGACCGAATCGAAACAGCAGCCTTTCCTTCTCAAACGTTGCTTAGATTACAGTTTTCACACTTATTCTTTCAAAATGCGCTCTGATTGCCGTGGTGCTTATGACGAAGACGCGCCTGACGCGCAGTGCCGCTCAGCGCTGCTGCAGTCGCACGAACTATAGGATGGCGTCGAAGGCTCGTGTCTACGTGATGGGTCTGCGTTACGGTGCGAGCCTGGGCGCGAGGGGGTTTTCAATTCTGAAATACCGTGTACACCAAATGAGGTATTTCACAGGTAGTTCACGTGAAATACACCGAAATACGCCTAAATATGCTCCAAAACGGTGAACTTTTCCTGAGAAATACCGACGAAATACACGTATTACGATGTACTGTGTGCACGGAAATCTCGAGTGAAAATCCCCTCGGCTGGGCGGGTGCAGGGGGATAAGGTAGATACACTACTACTCGCCTTTGAATGATTTTCCTTTTTACGAAACCGCGTCAACTCCTACTTGTTTTCAAATAGATCTTGGCCACACGTTGTTCAGGTAATAGCTGCGCCTGCAGGCGCATGCGCAGAAGGGGCTGCCCAGCGGTGCAGGCCCCAGCCGATAGATGGCGATCGATCGAGGCGCCAACCAAAGACAGCTTCTGCTGCTAGTTCTAGAAAGATTTTCCCTTTTATTGCACTGTAAAACAAAACTGCTCAGCAATATCAGCTATGCCCACTGCCCCGTGTACATCTCGTATACACTCCGTATACGTTATCAGTACACGTTCCTACTATATGTGGCCGTGTTTACCTTATGTTCGTAAAAAAAAGACCCTCTAGCGCCGAAACGGTTTGAGATAGAGCGAAACGGACGAAATTTTCGGCCGAAGGTCTATACTTTGATGGGTTACCCCTTAGGAAACCATAAAAAAAAATATTTCTAAAAAACGTTAGTTTTGGGACCTGTTGTTTTTTGGCTGAGCGATTAGCGAAGCCTATTACTCCGTCTGGTCGGAAAAAACTTTTTCTGTCTATCTGTCTGTCTGTCTGTGTATCTGTCCACACGAAAACTCGAAAACGAATTGAGCAAGCCACCTGGGATTTTCAGGGTCGTTTTGTATCATAAAAAGACAGATCGAGTTCGAAGATGAGCATTCTAGCTCAAAAATTGGATTTTTAAAAAATCAAAAACAAGAGGTCCCAAAAATGACGTTTTTTAAAAATATTTTTTTAATGGTTTCCCAAGGGGTAACTCATCAAAGTAGAG
>NW_026267200.1:718527-721990 GCF_000697945.3 Frankliniella occidentalis
ACCAACATACTGCTGTATTTCTTCTTTCTTTCAGTGACCAGTTCCTATAAATTGTGGAAATAGAATCCTTTTCACCCACACCTATGCAGAAATTTTGCATAAATCAAGAATCTTAAGAGTTCCTATGGAGATTCAGAAGTTTCCATTTCATTGGATAAGACTTCCGGCAGAGCCCTTCTCTGGATCACTCCCTTTCTGGCAACTCAGTAAGATATTATTTTGCCTGTTTTCATTTTGTTTGTTTTACCTACAAGCTCATATTACTCACTTATATTTTTTCCTTGAAGGTTCTAACTTAACTGGAAACATAATCTTTTCTACAGATATTTGGATAGTCTGTTTAATAATAATGAAGAAACATTTTATAGTTTCATTTCCGATCAGAGTTTTTTTGACCAAAGGTTTTGTGCCAGTGCACTTGTAACATCTCTTCTGACATCAACTGCTTTTCCAGGTGAGAGTGTGAAGTAAGTTTCAGTCTCTTGTTTTTCTATTCTGTTTTTAAAACCTAGTCTATGAATTTACTAATTGCGTTTATCTTTTTTTCTCTCTCTCTCTCTCTCTTTTAGAACTCTAACATGGTGTCAAGATGGAAGCCACTTACCAATTGTTTTGACTATCGCTGAACCTCGTCTAAGACAATCTACTTAGGTAATTCTAGGTAATTCTAGGTAATTCTAGGTAATTCTTCAGTGCACTTGTAACATCTCTTCTGATTTCCTCTCTTCCATAAATGACCCCAATGAAACAAATATAATGCCACAAACAATTCAACTAAGAGGCACCTAGCCAGATTAATCTGCAGAAATTTGACTGCTGGTGAAGTAGTCTAAACTTGATTGTCATCCTTAAAAAAACCTGTGTAATGTTATTCCAGTTAAGGGACACCCCTGAAAAACTAAATCTAACTGTAGGAGATCTTAGCATTGCTGAAGAAAGTACTACCGTCTTTCTCGGACTGACTGTAGATAACCGGCTTTCCTGGAGAGCGCATCTGGATGTAATTGGAAGTAAACTGAGGAAGAGCGTGTATGTCATTGGACAGATCTCCCAAGTGGTGGATCACCACACTCTTCTTCTAGTTTACTATGCGTTTGTATTTTCTATTCTCTCGTATGGTATCTCAATATGGGGTGGCTATGCCACTAAAAGTGACCTGAATAAGCTATTTAGTACACAAAAAAAAGCAGTGAGGATACTTTCAAATTTGCCAGCTCTTGCATCCTGTAGAGGATACTTCATAAAAAATGGCAATTTATTAAAGAATATCGCTCCCATATGGGAGGGTTTAACTTTTACCACGTTTGATTTAGAGCGTTCTGTATGCATATTTTTTTTATTTCGCGTAGGGTACTCATGTATGGAATTGACCAGCCTTGTATGTTTTGGATTTGCCATAGTAAAGATGATGCATCTATGTACATATAGTGCATGTACCGTTAGGAGTTGATGTTCCAATCCCACTTACATATAAATGTTTTCCATCTAACTTTTTCTGATCAGACCGAACAGCATGCATGATTTTAGAATCAAAATGAGTGTCTATTTATGCTGAATTCAATAAAATTAAAATCGAAGCTGTCTGATAAAAATTAACTTTGCTAGATAACTAGAAGCAACATCAAAATGAACCAACTTTGTGTTTGAGGTAACTTCTGTTGTTTTTCAACTATGTCTTTTTTGAGAATCTGCGGCTGCATGCAAGGTTTACTAATCAAATTAAAGCCGTCTTATACTGTTATATCCAAAATGTGCCTAAACTATTGTTATTTTTTTCAATGTTGCATGTTATTGATTTGAGGTGTTCTTGTTCTAGCAAATTGTGTTTATATTAAAAGAGGTTTAACTTTTGGGTTTAATAAGTAAGGAAAAATAAAGTTAATGGCTTTTATTTATAATGCTCTTATAACCTTCTCTTTTTAGACAGTCCCCTAAAGGATTGTTTTAAAATTGACATCAGCCAAAGACCGAGCAAAGACGCATTGCATTTTACTGGTAAGCATTATGCACTCTTAACATCAATCTGAAAGACAGGCCAGCTGACGATATGACATGGTAGATTCGAAGAACGCCAGTGCTGCAGAGAGACAAAACATAATTTAACAGAGTAGGGGTCACAGGAGATAAAATTCAGCATAAATGCTAAAACTCACATGTATTTAGTAAGTGACTTTACTCTTTGAGTAGGGTATGCTGCAGTCAGAAATATGCAAATGGCCATGAAGAAACACAACCTGCGAAAAAAAAAGAAGACACAGGTTACAAAACATATGTTCGTCCCCTTTTCAAAGCACGGACAGCATAGTAGTTTAGGCGAGAGGGGGCGAGGAAAAGGCAGACTTTTCGCTGGGACGAGTAAAGGGAAGGCATTAAAAGATTTCAGGTACACTACTTCTTACCAGGGGATGAAGTGAAGAGGAAGAAACCATTGCAGCCCTACTATTAAATATAATGTGTCAGATAAGGTAGTCGCCCTGTGGACAAGAAAGTCAGGTTAGAATGCTGCACCAAGGGTTACCAAGGGTATTTAAACGTAAATTTACTTACACCAATAGAACGTTCTCAAAGCAGGAGTAACGTGTCATTTTATTTGCAGCTGATAAGGAAAGAGTCCACCAACATAAAAGGCAGAAGCTTTCAGGGCAACTCGGTTCGGCTGGGAGCTTGGCAAGCAGGCGAGACAGTCACCTGTCCACAGTCAACAAAAACAGTCGCCACCGCAAGGTGACAACCCTGGAACAGCAAATAAAAACATAAGACATCCTACCAAAAGCAATATTTCGCACCTTGGTATAACCACTTTTGTTCTATTTGATAAAAGTTTTCATTCTTTAAGAGACAATAGTAAGCTATTTATGCATTGCCACTCCTGCTACAACTATGTTGAAAGGAAGGAGGCGAAGATCCTTCCCCCACTAAAGCATCACAAAAAGGTCATTGACCCAAAATTGACGTGAAAATGACGCCAAAAAGACGCGTTTTTGTCCGAAATTTTGACCTTAGGACGTGCTTGTGACTTTTCTGTGTTTATTGGGACTGGTCTCACCGGTCTATAAACCCTGGCCTAGTGCCAGGAGATCGAGTCTGCTACCTCATCCAACTCTTGACCTACCGCACGCACTCTCGCCCACCTCTCTCTCTCTCTCGTCAACCGTGACAGCGTGACGGTGTGGACTGTGGTCTTAGAAAGAAACCAGTTAAGAAAGCCAAGAAATAAAGAAATGGGAAAAAAGCAGAATGGTTACAAGCCCGCAAGGCCCCGGCAACAGCGGCGCCAGCGCCGGCCGCAAATGTAAGTCAAACTACATTATTTCATTCAAAATTTTAAAGAACTGATAGTGACCAGCCATGGGGACAGCAGGCAAAGATTGAACGGCGGCTTTATGGAGTTAACCAATGAATCGAACAATGCCAATTATGTCACATAAACATTTGCTGTTTTACAAAAATGACGTGTTTTTTT
>NW_026267200.1:722248-722696 GCF_000697945.3 Frankliniella occidentalis
AAATCGTTAAAAAGACTTCATTTCGAAAAAATTGTATATACACTCCTATTACCTCGTCTCGGGTGTCAGCGCCGCAGGCCTAGCTATATGTGCGCGAGGCGCGTCGCAGCGTAACGGTGTTTCGTGAGATATCGCGAAGCCTGTTACGCGAGACGTGGTCTGGCGTACATATAGCTAGTGTAGGTAGAAAACGACCGTGAAAATCCCAGGTCGCTCGCTCAATCCGTTCTCGAGTTATCGTGCGGACAGACAGACGTGCAGACAGACAGACAGAAAAAGTTTTTCCCGACCAGACGGAGTAATAGGCTTCGCTAATCGCTCAGCCAATAAGGATTCCTTATGGGGTTTATAGGACAAGGTAGATGTACGCCAGACCACGTCTCGCGTAACAGGCTTCGCGATATCTCACGAAACACTGTTACGCTGCGACGCGCCTGGCATACACCTA
>NW_026267200.1:722746-726341 GCF_000697945.3 Frankliniella occidentalis
T
This sequence comes from Frankliniella occidentalis, assembly GCF_000697945.3. NCBI lineage: Eukaryota > Metazoa > Arthropoda > Insecta > Thysanoptera > Thripidae > Frankliniella > Frankliniella occidentalis. Next base: position 722,748 of record NW_026267200.1, read on the forward strand.
GTACACAAAGATCCGGGCCTACGGCCCGTCAACGGCCCGTCACCTCGACTTAGCATACATTGTACATTTTTCGCTTACTTTTGTCAAAAATACCCTCTAGCGCCTCAACGGTTTGAGCTAGAGCAAAACGGACAAAATTTTCGCCCAATTGGGCTCTACTTTGATGAGTTACCCCATAGGAATCCATAAAAAAAATATTTTAGAAAAACGTCATTTTTGGGACCTGTTGTTTTTGATTTTTTAAAAATCCAATTTTTGAGCTAGAATGCTCATCTTCGAACTCGATCTGTCTTTTTATGATACAAAACGACCCTGAAAATCCCAGGTCGCTCGCTCAATTCGTTTTCGAGTTTTCGTGCGGACAGATACACCTAGACACACAGACAGACACACAGACAGACAGAAAAAGTTTTTTCCGACCAGACGGAGTAATAGGCTTCGCTAATCGCTCAGCCAATAACGAATGTTACATGATATTTTTAAAAATGTTACACAATTCACATCATATAGGATATGACGTCACATTATTTCAATAACCTGGGAAAAAAGTTGTGACGAGTGTGTTGCTTTTGAACAAATTGTGTTCCTAATTAAATTAGCTATATGTACGCTAGGCCACGTCTCGTCAAGTTTTGTAATATCTCACGACACACTGTGTACACCGTCTGAGTTTAGTTTTGGTTCCTGTCTCAGCTTTAGTTCTTTAACTTGACCAAAAATATTTGCTGCCGAGACGTTCATAACGCGATGACAGGTTTCCCTCGTAGTTGCATTTTACCCAAATTTCTCAACACATCGTGGATCATCTTTTTTAGCCCGCCCTTCTGCTTTGAAAAAGCTATCCAGCGGGCTTTCAGCAAACGACCTCGTGTCTGTCTGTTCCACTCGAAGGAGATGTGCTAGAGACTTGAAATTTTCAGGGTATCTTGAGGTTCACTCCTAGAGAACGAAACGCCTACGGCAAATCATGGCAACCACCCCTCAGGGTGTGAATGGGGGGTATCCAATGTTAAAAAATTCTCTCAAAAAGTAATTTTGTTTTATGGTCTCCTAAGGGGTAACCCGGTCAAAATAGAGGTCGTTGGAACAAAAATTCGTCCGTTTCGCTCTATATCTAACCGTTTAGGCGCTAGAGGGTCTTTTTTGACGAAAATAAGCTAAAAATTGACATTGTAAACAATAAGCTGTAGAACAAGCAGGCCCGCCCTTCCGCCAAACGAAGTTGCTAGCTCCCCTTCGCTCCGCTACTTTGGGCTCTACTTTGACGAGTTACCCCTTACGAGAACATAAGAAATACTTTTTGGGAGTATTTTTGAACCTTGGATACCCACATTAACACCCTTAGGGGTGGTTGCGAGGATTTGCCGTAGGCGTTCTGTTCTCTAGGAGTGGACCCCCTGACGGAAATTCTGGACAGGCTCGGGACGTCCTCAGCGCGTCCAGGTTGGGTCAAAGTGGACATGATTAGGACGGGCACTAGCGCGTCGCAGCTTTGTCCTGAACCCGTCCAGAACCCGTCGTGTATATCCTGCAGCCGTCCAGAACCTGTCCTGTGTGTCCTGAAGCCGTCTAAAACCCGTCCATTGTGTGCGGACATCGTCCAGGACATGCTACATGTGTCCCAAACCCGTCCAGAGAACCCGTCCGATCGCCATTTCATAACTTTATGAAATTTTAAAAAGCTTCTGGCACACACAGTTCCGTTTAACTAAAGGCTTACTACACCTTAAAAGAACCGCAATGAACTAAATTAAATTGCTTTGGAAAGCGTTTTTTTTATTTAATTGGCATTTAGATTTTAAACTTGAAATACCTGTTTTATGCCAGTTTCAGTCCTGTGTCACCTTAAATTACCCTGAAAATTTCAAGTCTCTAGCACATCTCCTTCTTGTGGAACAGACAGACTGACAGACACGAGGTCGTTTGCATCAGCCCGCTGGATAGCTTTTTCAAAGCAGAAGGGCGGGCTAAAAAGGCCTAAAAACCGCAAACTAGAAACGAAACTCTCCCCCACCCCCAAAAAACGTTTTCTAAGCAGAACGGTGGGTTGTAGTCGCGGTGCTTCACCGTTACATCCCTTTCTCGAGTGTTTGGGCCAAACTCAAAGACGACGGGTTTATGCGGGCCGAAGGCCCGCTACATCATTCGATCATGTTCTTCAGCAAATCGCGGGACAGAAATGTTCGGGCCGCAGGGCCGACCATCGCCGCCGGCAGGCCAAGCAGGCCCGGCTCCTGCCGAACGGAGTTGCCGGCGGAGCGGAGCTGGCAACTTCGTTTGGCGGAAGGGCGGGCCTGCTTGTTTTCTTCAGTGACGACTTGTATGGAGTAAACATTCTGTCGTCGTTGTGTTTATTTGTTCCAATTGCCTTAGGTCTATACCTCAATCAGTAATATCTGATGAAACACCTACAAATATGTTCAAAGCAAGATATCGAGGAGACATGCACGTCGACATGTTCTGTAGAGATTCACTTATTTTCCCAGGTAACGTACACTCCCTTGTCTCCTTTACCAAAACTTTGGAAGTGTTGTTCTTCAATCCCGTTTAGAAATTAGAAGTTGCGGAATATGTCCTTCAGCGGGCCCAGTCCGAAATCTAGCTTCGGACAAGCCCGAACAGACTTTCCGGTCCGGAACATACCTGATGCTCTGCGCTGGTGCGACATCGGACTCGTTTAGGGCTCGCACTAAAGGGACTTCAGATTCAACAAGGGTTATAAACTGGGAAGAGGCAGAGAGTTACCTGGGAAATCGGGTGAATCCTAACAGGAAAGGTTGACGTGCATGTATGATCGATATCTCGCTTTGAAAATATGTGTAGGTGTTTCTTTAGGAATTACAGATAGCGTTATAGAACTTAGGCAAATAAGCACAACAACGACCGGATGTTTTGTTTACTCTGTACAACTCGTCATGGGACAAAGAAACGATCCATGCTATACAAACATAAGTATATTGAGAAATTTGAACAAAATTCAACTGGGGTATACCGTATACCTGTCATCGTGTTATGCGCGTCTCGGCAACAAATAAAAATTACGCAAAACTTAAAAAAAATATAGATCCTAACATGCGCCTAATTCGCGACAAATCGTTATCTCGTTGTACACTTATTTTGTAAGTGGGGGACCCCTCGTAGCGACCGGCTTCGGGCTTAAAAGGGCCGAGTGAGCGTGGGCCTTACGGCGCATAGTGGGACGAAATGGGAAAGAGCTGGAATAAAATATCTGATAGTGGAACTTCGGGTGAGCGTAAATCGGGTGCGTGGATTTCAAAAATGACTGTCTTACATGTGTGGCTCTTTGGGAAGGGGGTCATTGAAAATGGCTAAAATTGGCTCAAAAGCTACAACTTTGAGTGCCACATGTTTAGATTTGTTTTTAAAAAATGAGTCACGATCACTATATGCCTCCGGTGTAGATTAAAAAATAGGCCCAAAAATAGTGAAAAACACTTTTTAGGGCAAAAGCCTCAATTATTAAGGGGTGCTTATCCTCTAAACTGCCGTTTTTGGGGCCTTTTGATTATTTTCTGTTCAGGAAACTATGATGTATATCATAAATCGGTTTGCTGTATGAACTTCCCTCTACTA
>NW_026267200.1:726541-731159 GCF_000697945.3 Frankliniella occidentalis
CTACCTACAATTTGACACAGGATTTTTTTGATCTGGTCATTTTGAAATTTTCTGTGGAAAATTTAAGAGTTTTAGAGAAATAAAATGTCTTAAATTTGCCACAAAAAATTTCAAAGTGGCCAGATCGAAAAAAATCGTGTGACAATTTGAAGGTTTTACTAAACCTTCCACCTGTAAAAACGAGAACGCTGTCGGTGCAATGGTGTCCGTAAAACTTTTACTCTTTCTTTGTACTGCAAGTTGAAACCCCCTGAAAAACCAAGAAACTTTAGTGACTTTTCCAAACTAAAATTCATTTAGAACCTTATAGTTGGGTGAAGTTCATACGGTAAACCGATTTATGACGACCTCGTAGTTTTATGAACTGAAAATAATCAAAAAGGCCCCAAAAACTGTAATTTAGAGGATGAGCACCCCTTTAAAAGTCCTCAGGTGTCAAAAGGACGAGAGGGGCATATTCGGATTCGTCTTGACAAACTGATAAAAGGAACATCAATAAGATCTTAACTTTTACAAAATTATCCCTCTAAAAGAAGTCAAAGTTGTAGCTTTTCAGCCTTTTGACCTTTATGATGACCCCCTTCCCTAGGTCGTTCCATTTTCAGGAGTGAAGCCACCGATCTATTCGGAACGCAGCTTAAATGAAAATACACGTTGGAAACTCTTCGACGTGTCTTTGAATTAAACTGCGTTCCTTCCCGAAGAGCCACACATGACAGACTGCCATTTTTGAAGTCTACGCACCCGATTTACCCAAGTTCCACTGTATAATATTTTATTCCAACTTTTCACTATTTCGTCGCACTGTGCGGCGCTGTAGAGACCGTTAGGTGCGTCCTCATGAGCAACCAAGGGAATCTTCTGGTTCTATCTATCAAGGGCCCATGTTCGCGTCCTAACAACAATGTCCCATCTACGGAGCGTCGTTTTCAAAATGTAACATCTACATAGGGGCGTTTGCACTGTGTGCACATTGTGAAAACGACGCTTTTGTAACGACGCTCCGTACACAGGACATTGTTGTTAAGACGCGTCAATGTCTGTAGCTGTAACCGTTCAGATGTTTGGGGAGGCAGCGCGCAGGGCTCCGGGCAGATTAAGCTTCTACTCCATACCGCTTTACTTCATGCTCAAGGCCTAGGAGGCCAAAGGGAAGTGCCAGGCTGTCACAGTAATCTTTCAAGTCATGTTAACTTACAGCGGGGACTGGGCATTTAAAGGGAGGTTCAAAGGCTTCAGCAAGAGGTGTCCACAACATGCCCTTGGCTGATACCATACTGCATACAGCGGTAGTCCAGATCCAGTGTGTGTAGTACTCGCAAAGGTTCGGGCTTACGCCTCCTGAGCAGCGATGCAATGTCACTGCCAGCTAGAAAACAAATGCACTGATAAAACAAATGTACAAAGCTCCACGACAAATGATGTGCAGTTTCAAGTGTGCAAAATCTTAACACTGCATGGTGTTGAACTGGACTAGACGTCAATTAGTGAGCAATCATTAGACATTTCGTTAACGTTTCGAATATTTGCACTCTACGAAAAATGCAGATTAGTTAAATACATGTCGTAATGCGCAAAATGATGAGCTGCATACCTTAGTGTATGTAATGGTTGCGCACTTGTTTTAATAGTGTGCCAATATTAATGAATAAAATGGGCACTGCATACAAAAAAACCCTCTCTTATTAACGACGGTGTTGGTGTTGTAGACAATCAACGATGTTGTTCGAAAACAATAAAAGTTGTTGAAAGACTGCAATTTTTGTTGCAACCCAGCAATGTTTGTTGCAAAACAACAATGAGTTCCTAACCAGCAATGTTGCCCCTTAACAACTTTCGCTGTCCTGCAACAACTTTCATTTTTCCTGATCAACTTTTGTTCCTGCTGAACCACATGTGTTGTTTCTGCACATCTTTTGTTGCTGCTGAACAACTTTTGTTGTTTCTGATAAACTTTGGTCGTAAGTATACAACTGTTTTGTTGTTCGCCTGAACAACTAATGTTGTCCCTACTGCTCCAGAACAACACGAAATCAGTGAAAAAGTTAACAGAGCTGCTGCTAATTAGGATGAGTCGTCCTTGCCTTTATTTCGCTCTTGAAGCTTTAAAAGAGCGGTCTGGTTGCCTTCTGTATGGCATTTTCAATTTTTTTTTTCGGCAACCCCTTTCTGGCCCTGCCATTTAAAATATGGAGAAAATAGTCCACTTCACCGGATTTTGCGGTTGTAACTCGGTATATATGTATATCACGAGCCTCTCGGCGGTTAAATGTTGTTGTAAATTCATTGCTGGTAGATGCAGTGTCCGTGTGTGTAAAGCCTGGATGTGTATAATCTGTTCACGTGGGCGAACTGGTTGCCTGTACGCTGAGGCGTCGAATCGCCGACGTCAGGCACCGAGAATAACTCTGCGACCGTTATCTGCAAATCCCACAAACGAAAGAACCACATCATACGAGTCAAACCGCGGGACTGCTCAAGTTTCGACAGTAGCGCGTTCTCGAGAAATGTGCAACTGGTGTGAGGAATGGTCATTACCAGCGGCCTGGGCCTCGCGCCGCGTCAGTTTCTTCCCAAAATTACCATTCTGCAGTTTGCTCTTCCACGGAGGCATCGTAAGAAGGTTCTTTTGTGCAGTATAGAATAACTCAACCTATTTCGGATCAGCCAATAATTCGGATCAACAACACCTACACCCACTCCCTCCCACAAATGTATCAGTTTTGAATTTTTGGGTGAAAAAGTTTGTCGTTTTCTACCAGGAAATGCCATTGCTTCATTCTGGTGCAGCCCGAGCGACCCACGCGCCCAAGTTGAACATTAACATTTATCGTTAAGGAGGTGGGAGAATGTTATGGATTGCTCAAATCAAGATTACTCGGTATGTACGCACAAGTTCCCGTCAACCACGGCTATCTATATTTGGAGGTCCAGAGATTACGTTTCAAACATGGATTCGATCTAATACCATGTCAGGTTAAAACCTACTCCACCGCACTACAAAGACAAGAATATTTACTGTGCGACCCTAACTAGATGAAGCTATTGCAGCTTACAAAGAGTAGTTCAGTCAGAACCTTGGATTTTGCTTGTATGGTTCATGGTATTTAATACTATCAGCTTTTTTCACAACATCTAAAGTTATACTTTTGTTACAGTCACTATTAAAATCATTGACACACAGATTATTTTACCCGTCATTAACGACAATTTCACTGCTGAAGTGACTGATACTGGAATCAATGAAATTGTACCTGCTGATGAAACTGTGTGACCAGGTCTGTATTTGTGACGTCACGCAATATTATCTGAGAAGCAGCTTTCTAAAATTTGGTACTGAGATTTCCCCCTGTTATTTTGACAGAGAAAAGATTGCATGTTTATCTGGTGCGCGAAAGCATCACTGATAAATAAAGTGTTCAACTGGTGAAATGCTGGTGAAAACATGAAATGCTCAACGCTAGGTTGCATACTTTAAAGTCGACCCTCACTACGTACAAGTGGCTATCTTTTTGGGCGTGGCAGACAAAAGGCTATCTTTTTGAGCTGGGCAGACAAACGGCTAACTGCTTTTCCCACCTCGCGACTTTGGGTTCTAATATCTCACAGTAGAGGTTATAAAACACTATGAGTGTTTAACCAACTGTTCTTTGCTGTTGTCAGAGCACGAAATTTCTTACACGGTAATTTTATGTCTCTTGCTTCGGGAGTTATTCAATATAAACGTGGACAACCCTAACCTCAAAGAAAAGCAGATAGCCGTTTGTCTGCCAAGCTCAAAAAGATAGCCTTTTGTCTGCAACGCCCAAAAAGATAGCCACTTGTTCGTAGGGAGGGTCGAAGTGCTCGACTGGATATTTGAATACTAAAAAGTGTTTATTAGTAAAGTTGAACACTTCTAAGGGTGCAACACTTGGGTTGGCCAGTAAGCTTTCGACACTTTTAAGTGCTCAAATTTACCGTTAAAGACTTGTAAGTAGTCACATTTTTCGTCGAACACCTAAGTGTGTGCACCATAGTGTTGAACACTACAATGTTCATGCCAGCTGCACACTTTATTTATCAGTAATCACACTGTCTCCACCTGATCCCAAAATACCTAGGGTGGAATTAGAAAGACAACTTGCTGCAGAACCTCGCAGAGAGTACATTGCGAGTTTTCTGTAAACAATACTGAGTACCGAACAAAGTCGTTCCCAGGGCAACATTTATTTTTATTATGTACTTTCTTGATTTCTTTCCAACATTGGACCAGCAGAAAGGACTGGTGCTAGGGAGCGTTCACCTCTATCTACCAGAAAAGGGGTCACCCTTGAAAAAGTATATCCCAGGCAAAATCATTTAAGTAGGCTCCTTCACCTGTAAAAAATGTTACAAAAGGAGCCCAACAATATCATAGGGGTGCTCTAAAAGTGAGGGCCCGGTTGGCTCAGGCTCGGGGAAAATCTAGTAGCCTAGAAAAACTTTCTAAAAGAAGTTTTGTTAACATGGTGAACGGTACTATGTGTCCAGAAAGAATTGACCCCGCCTGACAAGGGAACCCCGCCAAGTGTAAATTCCCGATTTTCATTCTACTTTGGGAAATTGTTGGTCTAAATATGTCATCGAAGGACACATC
>NW_026267200.1:731404-733737 GCF_000697945.3 Frankliniella occidentalis
AAAAAATGTTATAAAACAAAAGTTGTAGAAAAATGAAAGCTCTTTAACTTTTGTTTTATAACATTTTTTGTGGGACTGCTTTTTACAACCGCTTCTCTTAAGCCCTAGTGATTCCCGGACATTTCCCCTCCTAAACGTGGCGGTAGCGCCTAAACGGCTTTAGATAGAGCAAAACGGACGAAATTTTCGCCCGGAGGGCCGCAATTTGACGAGTTACCTCTTAGGAAGCATTCTTGAAAGTTTTAAAAAATAATTGAAATAGCAGCTTTTTGAACAAATGCCCAAAATGACCCCTAAATATGAATTTAAGCAAAAATCTTTGACGTGTCCTTCGATGACATATTGAGACCAACAATTTCCCAAAGTAGAATGAAAATCGGGAATTTACACTTGGCGGGGTTCCCTTGTGAGTCGATACCCCGCGCTCCGGGCGCGGCAGACAGTCGGGCGCAGGCCAGAGCTCTGCAAAATCGCCTTCCGAGACCGACCGCGCCAGGCCGCGCGGTCTGTCGCAGGCCACCAGCCGCCGCCAGCCCAGGCGAGAGGTGAGGAGCGGAGACAGCGGGGAGGCTCCCTTCCTCACCTCTCACCTGGCAGGCGGCCTGCGCAGACCGAGGCGGCCTGGCGCGGTCGGTCTCGGAAGGCGATTTTGCAGAGCTCTGGCGCAGGCCGGCGCAGGCTGCACTGTTGCCGATGTGCTCGGGGGCTCGGGGCCCGGGAGGGTGCGGGGAGGGGGGCAGCAGGTCAGACGGCGGGCCGCTGGGCTGGGCCGGCGAATTCGCAGCCCCGACGTCGGGGGCCTCCTCGGGGCCTCGCGCCGAGGGCACGCCCACCTTTCACCCTTGCTGGTGGGCATCGCTGACATCTAGTCGTGCAAGATCTTCAGTACGGTGAGTTAAAAAATTAGACTTCACAAAGCTTCTTATTTGAACACTTAGTGTGTGTCTGTCCCACCTACCCGACCCTGGGTCGCGACCACATTGTGGCCCCGGATGCTGCCACTTGTGACCCTCATTAGTTCTTCGCGGGACACCTATCGTGACGTGGCGATTAGTGGGCGCCTCTAGAGTATGGCCACTAGGGCGCAAGGCACTCCGTGTGTGGCGCGCGGACAGGCGCTACTCTCTAGGGCGCCGCTAGGCTGAGCCGCGGACCCGTGCTAGGAGCCACTGGATGACTGCATCTAGCACACTAGACGGAGGCGCCACTAGCCTGGCAGCTGCGCGCGCGCGCGCTGAGCGCCGTAGAGAGCCATGTCTACGGCGCTGGGCGCCACTAGAAGAGCGCATCTAGGACGCTGGGCGAGGGGCGCCACTTCCTAGACGTAAAAGGCAACATCTTTCAGCCTGCAAAAGAGAGTGTGTAGTGACTTAAATTGTGCTGCCAAAAAAGAAATGAAAAGAGTGTGCTGCAGCTAAAACAGCCGTCCTCGCTTTGCTTATCTACTGCCCCCCTCCCCCACTACCCTTTCCCCCTTCCCTCATACCACATTTCGTCTAAGAGAAGATTGACAAACCATTCAAATAATACACACCTTTCCCTAATTCGACTTTCGACCGAATTTCAACATCCCTTTTCAGAAAAGGTCGCAATGACAATTACTTGTGGAAGGTGAGCCAGGCAGAGCCGTCACTGAGGCCAGATTTTTGAAAATTTTATCGAAAAACTACACTGACAAACTAAGTGTTTAATTGCTCATCACTTATAAGTGTGCAAATGCAAGTTGAATACTTGCAAGTGTGCAACTCTGTAGTCGTACACTTGCAAGTGTTCAACTCGGTAGGCGTGCACTTGCAAGTGTGCAACTCCTCGGTTGAACACTTCCTTAGATTGGACGCTTACTGCGTAGGAAGTGCTTAACCAAGGAGTTGCACACTTGCAAGTATTTAACTTGCTGTTGCACACTTGCAAGTATTTAACTTGCTGTTGAACAGTAGGGTGGAGTGAAAATCTGGGACCGAAAAAGTACACCTGGATTATAGTACTTCAAGATATCCTTAGACTAGCGGCAGAGTCCATTTTGACCCATCGGTTGACCTTCAACCCTTCTCGAGAGGTCAAAGTTAGAAGTTAGGTCTTTGAGGGTAATTGACACTTTTTGCCCCCCTGGGCCCCCCCTAGGCATAATCCCGGAAACGGCTATATGCGGTTCGGTGTGGAACTTATATGGGAAGATACACCAGGTGTCGATACGCTGTGCGATAACATCTTCAGCTCGCCCCAGACACATTAAAGGTGAAAAATGGTGATTTCCTTACCAAGGTATTGCTAGCACTCCCGGTTTTCGTAAGCCACATCCGGTCGTCCCATACATCTCTAGATGCGTTTTGACG
>NW_026267200.1:734032-742186 GCF_000697945.3 Frankliniella occidentalis
AGTTCCGCACCGAACCGCATATAGCCGTTTCCGGGATTATGCCTAGGGGGGGCCCAGGGGAGCAAAAGGTGTCAATTTCCCTCAAAGACCTAACTTTGACCCCTCGAGAGGGGTTGAAGGTCAGCCGTTGGGTCAAAATGGACTCTGCCGCTAGTCTTAGGATATCTTGGAGTACTTTAATCCAGGTGTACTTTTTCGGTCCCAGATTTTCACTCCACCCTATTGAACAGTTATAGAAGTGTTGAGCACTTGAACACTTAGTTTATCAGTGTACGCAATAAGAGATGGTGTGCGATTCTCACGATTCATCGAGAGTATAAAAACTCATCAAATTATCGCAAAATAAATTGTGGGAATCGCAAACCACGCAGTTATTATATGCAGGGTGGGTGATCGGCACTGTCTTTTTTTGCATATACTGTACCGGATCCATGCGTGCGGACGGGTTGCATACTCGCACGGTGCCGCAAGGTGACGTGTCGAGCGGCGGTAGGCAAGCCCGCGCGTACGCAAGTACCCGGTATGAACAGAAAAAAAAAACAGCGCGGATCACCCACCGTGTAATTCTAGTTGTCACAAAGTCGATCCCATTGGTCCTCTCCGGCAGCGGACGCGTGCAGCTCCGTCGCACGTTACGCGTGCAAACTCAGGCGTCGCACTCGAGTAACAACCCTTGAGTCCGCGAGTCGGGCCCTTTCTGGCCCGCGAGACGGACAGAGCTAGGAGTCGCTGATTACGGCGTACTGCGGGCTCTCGAGTTACCCGAAGGGTGGCCAACTCATCCCCCCCCCCCCCTCCCCAAAAGGGCGCGTACACACACTCACACACCAGGCGCGGTGTAAGGCCCGGATGCCAGGGGGCGGTGCACCGTGGTTTGCCTACTTACAGGCATTTTGTCGCACAAATTTCCTACCTTTCAGGCGGTTCACTAGCATTGATTTGGGGGGGAGGGCTCACACACACTCAAACGCACAATATTTGGTCAATCCTACTTTAAGCCGGGCCTTACTCCGGCGCCCACGTTTGCACAGAACGTGCGGGCGGGGAGCGCACTAAAACTGCAAAACTTTAGTAAATAAATCACTCCACTCACCTCGCATACATTGTCGTTTTTCCCGCCGGATACTGCCCGTTGAACTCTTCTCTTGCGACCGTGGTGCCCGCCTTCTGTCGGTTCGTCACGTCCTGCATCGCAGTGATTAACCGCTGGTCCAGCTCGGCCGTGGTCACACGTGGTCGGCCTGACTTGGGCTTATCCTTCAACGTTTCGTAGCCGCCCCCTTGCCTGAATCTCTTGGTCCAACGCTTGATCGTGGAGAGGCTCACCGAAACATCAGCACGGAGAGCAATCATGCTTGGCGTCAAACCACTTTCACGTAGCCCAACGATGAACCCGCGCTCTTCTCGTGTCGAGTAGGGGGGCATCTTCTCCCAGTTTCAAGTCTCTTGGGTCGGGTCTTCGGTCTGGTCACTTCTCTCACTACTGCTTGCCTCACTGTCACACTGGCGGAGCTCTGAGCTCGTTGAAGTACGCGAACGGACTGGCCGAGCTGCAGTGCGGGGGCGTCTTCCCAGGGTTTCTTCTTCTTCGCCTTTTTCTTCATTTCGTCTGCCGCTATGTTTACTGTCCTCAGAAAATGCCCAGAAAGGTGCCGCCAATCTGTAGATAGCACAGGTCACCACATCTGGCGAGCACCTGAGCCGCGCGGCTCGGTGCACTGCCCCCAGGAGCGGTCCGCCGCCGCCGGCTGACACCTTTATGGCCGAGCCGCCACGCGTCTCCGGGAAAGGGGGCTGGGGAGGGCAGCGCGCTGCGTCAGCCAGCCGCCGGCCGCCGCCAGGCCAGCCACAGCAGGCCGGCCGAGCGGGCGGGCGGGCAGTGGCAGGGCAGGCTCTGCCGCGGTGGAGTTTCCCCGGGGACATTCGAAAAGGCAGACCGCTCACTTTAAAAAACAAGCAGGCCCGCCCTTCCGCCAAACGGAGTTGCCAGCTCCACTTCGCTGCGCCGGCAACTCCGTTCGGCAGGGGCCGGGCCTGCTTGGCCTGCCGGCGGCGATGGTCGGGCCTTCGGCCCGACCATTTCAGTCCCACGATTTACTGATATGCATAATCAAATAAATAATGTGACCGGTAAATCACTTATATATATTTTATATTTGAGTAAACTAAAGCGTCCGGCGGGGGGCCTGCGGCCCTAGAAATTTGCTGCTTGGACATGACAAAAGACTGTAACGGGGCAACACCGTGACTACACCCCACCCTTCTGCTTTGCTTAAGAATTAAAAAAAAAACGAACCCGCGCAGATTTTTGGTTATATATTGTTTGTCAAACAGTCCTAAAACTTGACTTTTTGCCATTGTTTTCAATATATCCACCTCTAGGGCCGAAGCAGTGAAAGATACGGCAAATCCGAGGCTAGTTCCTGATTCAGAATGTGTTGTTTTGGGGGGGTACTTCCTCTGACATTTTACGATTGGACGCCTCCCTGTACGTCTTTATGTGCAATGTGGTCATTTTCGCCGTATTTTCGTCGAAAAAAGCACTCTAGTGCCCAAACGGTGCCAGATAGAGTCAAACGGACAAAATTTTCGCCCAGAGGGCTCTACTTTCACGAGTTACCCCTTAGGAGACCATAAAAAAAATATTTTTTTCCTACTTTTTGGACCAACCCCTATTTCTTTGTTACCCCCTTTCACCCCCTTAGGGGTGGTTGCCAGGATTTGCACCAGGCGTTTCGTTGTCCAGGAGTGACCCCTAAGATACCCTGAAATTTGTAGACCTCTAGCTCATCTCCTTCCTCTTACACGGACGACAGACAGACGGACAGACAGACACGAGAGCGGTTGCATAAGCCCGCTTTAATGCTTTTTTAAAAGCAGAAGGGCGGGCTAAAAAACACAAATAATTCTCAAATATGTGAGATAGCTCGAATAAAAGTAGGCGAAAACCCCAGAACACATATTGATCTGTAAATTAATTTCCAATATTTTCTTTCATCAGCTCATTGAACCAGGGCGTTGTTTGGTGTCCTGCTTCGCAATGAGGATATTAGTGTCGGACTGGCCAGGGAAGTAGGGCAACGGAGGAGGGGCGGGGGTATCTTACCTCTACCAAGAGGTGCGAGTGCGATCAACCGCAAGTGTTTCCATGGAAAATGCAATGATGTCAGATGACGCGAATAAAGTGGGACGCGGAACCTCTGTAGGTTGACTTCGTTCATTTGACGATTCATTTGCGGCGTGGTTGGTGTTCAGCCCCGCTCTGAAAGGGATTAGTGACGACAGCAATCACCTTCCTCCTCTATTGTCCCTCTTGGGTGCTTGAGTGCTGCGCGGCGCGGCGCCGGGCGGGCCGGCAGGGACGGGACTGGACGGGTGAGCGGAAGAGGGGAGGGGGAATGGGCAGGCGGAGCTGAGCGGCTGGGCTTTAACGGAGGTGTCGTGGAAGTGGGGCACTCGCTTTTCGCAGAAAAGTGTGGACTCGAGCAGCAAATGAAATGACACCAGACAACGAGTGATGCTGTAGATACCGGTCGCATTTGAGACCGGCACAATTAAATCTTGATGGGAAAGGCACTAATTATTATTGATTTTCAAATAGTTATTGATTTTCAAATAGACGCTGAATATATTTGGCGCTTAGTGGCCATGGTTGACCATCGTATGGTCACGCCTTGCGCCCGGTACGCTGCTACTGAGAGAGGGTGGAGTTCGAGGTGAGAGACACACCTTCACACCTTCTTACCTCTACCAAAACAGCGAGTGGAAAATCAAAACGATCCTACAGAGGTGCGCACCGCGAGTGCTTTCAAAATGCAATGATGTCAGATGATGGGAATAGAGTGGGACGCGGAACCTCTGTAGGTTGACTTCGTTCATTTGGCGATTCATTTGCGGCCTGGTTAGTGTTCAGCCCCGCTCTCGAAGGGATTAGTGACGACAGCAATCACCCGTCCGCCTCCTCTATTGTCCCTCCTGGGTGCTGGGCGCGGGGCGGCCCGGCAGGCCAGGACAGGACAGGTGAGCGGAGGGGGGAGGGGGAAGGGGCAGGCAGAGCTGAGCGGTTGGGCTTCAACGAGGTCTTGTGGAAGGGAGGCACTCGCTTTTCGCGGAAAAGTGGCGACTGGACCAGCACATAAAATGACACCAGATGTCAACGAGTGATGCTGTGGTTACCGGTCGCATTCGAGACCGGCGAAACGCTGACTTTGGCGCGTTAAAGTCACGGCCCGACACGTGACCATCGTATGGTCACGCCTCCCGCATAACCTGGTGCGTGACCATCGTATGGTCACCCCTTCCACCGGAGGGTCCTATGGGCGGTCTTCTAGAGGCGCTCAGCACGAGCCCGTAGCACAGCCTAGTGGCGCTGAGCGCCCCAGGGGTAGCCCTCTAGGGAGAACAACGCGCGCGCGCGGGGCTGAGGCCACTAGCGCCCCTACCCGGCGTCCTTTAAATGCAGACTTCTAGAGGCGCTAAGCGAGAGCCCGCAGCTCAGCCCAGTAGCGCCCAGCACCCTAGATGTAGCCCTCTAGGAAGGCCAGCGCGCGCGCGGGTCTGAGGCCACTAGCGCCCCTACCCGGCGTCCTACAGGTGCGGACTTCTAGAGGCGCTTAGCGTGAGCCCGCGGCTCAGCCTAGTAGCGCCCAGCATCCTAGATGTAGCCCTCTAGGAGGCCAGCGCGCGCGCGGGGGGCTGAGGCCACTAGCGCCCCTACCCGGCGTCCTACAGGTGCGGACTTCTAGAGGCGCTCAGCACGAGCAGCTTTGATGTTGCCTTTTACGTCTAGGAAGTGGCGCCCCTCGCCCAGCGTCCTAGATGCGCTCTTCTAGTGGCGCCCAGCGCCGTAGACATGGCTCTCTACGGCGCTCAGCGCGCGCGCGCGCAGCTGCCAGGCTAGTGGCGCCTCCGTCTAGTGTGCTAGATGCAGTCATCCAGTGGCTCCTAGCACGGGCCCGCGGCTCAGCCTAGCGGCGCCCTAGAGAGTAGCGCCCGCCCGCGCGCCACACACGGAGAGCCTTGCGCCCCAGTGGCCATACTCTAGAGGCGCCCACTAATCGCCACGTCACGACAGGTGTCCCGCGAAGAACTAATGAGGGTCAC
The DNA here is from genome assembly GCF_000697945.3 of Frankliniella occidentalis. Lineage (NCBI taxonomy): Eukaryota > Metazoa > Arthropoda > Insecta > Thysanoptera > Thripidae > Frankliniella > Frankliniella occidentalis. The sequence continues at coordinate 739,136 of NW_026267200.1, forward strand.
AAGTGGCAGCATCCGGGGCCACAATGTGGTCGCGACCCAGGGTCGGGTAGGTGGGACAGACACACACTAAGTGTTCAAATAAGAAGCTTTGTGAAGTCTAATTTTTTAACTCACCGTACTGAAGATCTTGCACGACTAGATGTCAGCGATGCCCACCAGCAAGGGTGAAAGGTGGGCGTGCCCTCGGCGCGAGGCCCCGAGGAGGCCCCCGACGTCGGGGCTGCGAATTCGCCGGCCCAGCCCAGCGGCCCGCCGTCTGACCTGCTGCCCCCCTCCCCGCACCCTCCCGGGCCCCGAGCCCCCGAGCACATCGGCAACAGTGCAGCCTGCGCCGGCCTGCGCCCGACTGTCTGCCGCGCCCGGAGCGCGGGGTATCGACTCAGGCGGGGTCAATTCTTTCTGGACACATAGTACATTAAAATCTAGAACTACTAAACGTATTCTGAAAGTGACCTGCGAAATTTTAGAAGGAAGGCAAGAGGTAGAACTTGGGATATCGACGATAGGATGTTTGCACTTGGAATATACAAAAGGAGTCCCAGGGTGTATAGGTTTCTTCAGCAGCATATGATTCTCCCATGTGAAAGTACATGAGAAAATTTATTGAAGGCTATTCCTCTTGAAGTTGGTATTTCCAAGCCTTTGCTAGCACTGCTGACATGGTCTTCAAGCAGTGGCGAACCAATGGGGGTGCTGTAGCAGAGCTCAAATCTTCAACAGGAGATAAAATATTTTGTGAAACTCATGAAAATAGGATGATCCACATTTATGATGTTCCCCATCCCCACATTTTAAAAAAATGTAAGAAATAATCTGCCCAACAGATTTCTTGAATTTCAGTCTGGTAAAGTTGCAGACTGGTGCCTCATCATAGAATATTTTAAAATGGACCAGTCTTTGTATCAGAATGAGCCCTGTCACTTATAAACATGTGAATCTTAGGGGGAAACAAAAAATGAGAGTCAAAACAGCTGATGAGGCTTGGAGCTCATCTGTTGCTGGGTTTATAGGGGTACATGTCAGAAAACCATGGAGTATAAGGGGATGGAGATGGAGAGGAAACGACAGGCGGGCAAGGGCCTGCACGGCCAAATGTGCGGCTCATTTTCTTCCAAAATCGTATTTCAGCGGTCGGTAAGGTACCAAAATATCCTTAAAAATCGTCTCATGCCATTCTGTGCCGATGTCAATCATAAGAAACACTCACTTTGCTGTTTTGAGGAAATTATCAGCGGAACTTTTTCTGCGACTTAGCGCAGGCGTCCCGAACCAACCCCGAGCCCTGCCGAATGACAGCGGCGCGGTGGTCAGCGCGGCGTTGAGGCAGAAGGATGTGACGGATCGAGCTGAAACTTTGCGCGGCCATACAATCGACCTTCCCCTATCCGATGCTGCTTTCGGATTTTAAATAGGTGGAAACATTTGGAAGAAAATGAGCGGCACATTTGGCCGTGCAGGCCCTTGCCCGCCTGTCGTTCTGGAAAAGGCATGTTCTAACCCACACTGGTGAAAAGCCATTAGAGTGCACCAGAAAACTATACACATCTCTGTCCTGAGGGTATTTGGTGCTACTTTTCGGGCCGTTCAACGCAAGATTTATAGTTATTTAGAAGGGAAAATTCATTGGAGGACAGGAAGCCACCAACTTCCTACATTCTGTTGGTACAACTGTAAACCCGCGCCTGCCCCCTCTAGACTGTCCATTGTTGTTGGCAACCGCGCCTGTCCCCCCGAGTGCCTCACCGGTTCGTAGCCTCGCAGGAGACGGCACTCGGTCCTCTTTCTGGGCAGGATCACGCCAAGCAGAAGGCATTTTTGGAGAAGCGTGGAAACTGTGATCTAAGCAACGGTAGAGAAAGAAAGCCTGATATTTTGAATCAGGCGTCGTCTTTGATCCATGAGCAATGTTTTCAAAACCCCAGCCGGCCCGATCAACGTCAGGACTAGCCGTATAAACGTATGTAATTCTGTCGTGTTCAAAGTCCGTCTGAAGGTTAGCGGCGACGTATATTTATTTAATTTTTCGGAAAACCAGACTTGAGAGCCAATAAATAGAAAGTGTTCCGGATCATACCCAAAAAGCCCTTTCCAATGGTATAGAAGAGTGACTCATCGGCTCTGAGTCACTGTTCTATACTAATTACCCAATCTACTGTGCATGTAATCACCATATCTTCAACACGGCAATAGGAACGAAAATAGGTTACGCCTACCGATAAATAATATACCAGACTATTCGTAATCGACGGCATTAACATGGGGGTGAAGTTTGAACTCACATTCGTATTTAATGTTTTAAAAACGGATATTTATCTGGCTGTGTAATCGCCACTCTGGAAGGGTGCAACATAGTTTTGAGCACTTAAATGAGCATGTGAGTTAAACACTTCAAGTATCAGTGTAAGAAGAGTACACAGTGCCTTGACCATGACCACACCTTCGTCAAGTCTTTGATTGGTGCAAGGAAGTCAACGACACCACTCCAGATTGTTCCACCATCGCTATCCAGCTGGTAGGTAACGTTATTAAGAAGAGTAAGGCTCTGCTTATCCTCGCATTGTCTCCAACCATAGTATTTTGGTATGTATTTGTAATTGAGATTAAACTGGAAACAGAAAAAGAAGAGCACTGTTAAAACTCTCTCCATGAACTCTCTATTCACTCTAGAAAACGCAGATGTGCAACTTATTGGCTGAGCCCTCTTAGCTATAGCTTTAGCTTAAGTTTAAACTGCGAAGCCTTTACAACTCACTCCGAGGGGCACCAGGCCGAACCAAGTTGGGATTCGGCAGGGTAGGCAACTGACCAGTATGGACAAAACGCTACCTTATGGCTTTCAATCTAAAGAAAACACATGTGAGCCATAAAACAACTTTTCATTATGACTTTAAAAGTAAACGTAATTTATGCAGATGACGTATTGGCAAAAATATTCAAATACAAATGACAGAAGTAAGTCACGAAATTGAATGTTGTTGTGTTGGCAAAACATAAAACTCAGGTGGGATTCGTAAAAAAGTAAGTCGAGCGGGGTAAGAAACGAAATCACGA
>NW_026267200.1:742511-748378 GCF_000697945.3 Frankliniella occidentalis
ACATAAATTAATTGAAGGGGAACAAGATATTTACAGTTGTAACGTTTCATCCATGAGTAACATAACAAAATTAGCTTTCTGACCAAACTTTACAAATCAAACTATCAAATCATATTTTTTTATGATCGATATTTTTTTCTAGAAAATAGTTCAAGTGAAAACAAAAATTTTTCAGCTTAAGAGTGGGAGCTCTAGCTCAGCCTTAAGCTTTGGCTTTACCTAGTTTTACCTAACACCCTAGTAAAAAATGTACAGAAACGGGGTCCGGCCCACTCACCAAGACTTCTTTCACCCAACACGCAACTGACCCAAAGTCTACGGCTGAAGGGCCTTTTCACCCCCCCCCCCCCCTATTTTTCGCCCAAGGTCCGTTCACCCACATAGTTACCTCACCCTCTCTCACCCAAGCCGAAACATTTCGCGCAAATAATCGAACGCCGCGAGGAGTATTGCCGGAGCCTGAGTTGCGGAGTATCGTCCGGGGTCAGGAAAGACCCGGTGCAGGCAGGTGGTATTTTAATTCCAAGACAATGGGAAAGCGTTGCCCATGATATAATAAGAGAGCTCCACACAACATTTTCGGAAAAGTTTTAACCATGAAACAAAATCCGCCCCCTGCTGAACACCAAATCGGAAGTCGGATTGGGTCAGGAGTCTACATTTAATACCCTGTACAAGACTCGGAGGGCCAAGAAAGAACTTGGCGTGGTTTTGCAAGCACTAGGTTGGTAGGTTGCTGTGCCTGTGCACTGGAAAATGCTTGCTAGCTATCTTCTTTTCAACGCACGTGTACGTTGTGAAAAAATTATGGTAATGTTTACAGGAAAATATTCCTTGACGCAAGTCGAAAAAATTACAATCTGCAATTGCGAGGGGGCCATAACTCCCTTTTGATGTGATGTGTATACATGAGTCCCGAAATTCTTGATCCCCAGTGATTCCCGTCCGTTTCAACTTATTCCTTAGGTTTTCTAGTGGTAGGAAACGCATATTTTGACTAATTTATACCAGTTCCACTAGTTTCCTGCTTATTTTCAGCGATTTCTGTTGATTTCGATTAATTTTTATCCAGACGATTCCCAGGCAGGTGTACACATGATTTCCAAAGTTATTGCCCCCTCGTGCAACACTAAAAGTACATCTACATCGATGCCAAACGACTAAGTTCAATGTGTAGTGGCCGGGTACATAAAGTTCGATCTGCAGCGGTTCGGCTAAACAAAGTCCAATCTGCAGCGGCCTGGTTACTAAGGAGTTCGATATGCTTTCGGGGGGTTTCTTCGGCCTACATATAATAAAGTCCTCGTCAATATTAGAGGTAGAAAACAAAGTATAAGCTGCTTAGTGTTTCTGAGAGATTATAAAACAAGATACTACAAAAAAAAAAAACATTCTGCCACAACAAAATTGTGGTGGAGGTCTAAACTTGCGTCTCCCGCGAGCGGCCAAAAGCAGATCGAACTTTGTGTAACCGGACCGTTCTAGATCGACCTTTGTGTAACAGGTCCGCCACACATCAAACTTTCGGGGGCATCGATATGCAGTGCGTATCGACTAGAAATGCACTGGAGAGTTAAAAATGTTCTCTCGTAAATTAACAACTTAAATTATAATTCGAGTGTACAAAAATTGTCTAAGTTTACGACGACATATTTTACAGTGTAAGGAGTTCCGGGATCAGATGCGGCCGGGCTCATGTCCAGTCCAACATCCCGTCATATACACATTCCTATCCCAATAGACCTTTTCGCCCACGACGTGCCAACCGCAAGTAGAATTTTATACTTGAAATAAACCGTATTTTGAGTGCCTGTCAACGAAATTACTCATCACCAATGGATTCCTTGGAAAATTCGCCAGGGAAAAGTGTTTTCGAAAATTTGCCCAAATTGAAAATTTACCACAGTGATTTGCGCTGTTGCAAAATAGTGGGCGAAAAGATCTATACCGCCCAATTTGGTGTTACGTACGCCTTCCGTTGGTGTGATGAGTAACATGGCGAAGAAACAGGTGATACTGCCAAAGACACAGACGACCATAAGACTTCTGATGACTCCCTTACGGAACATTCTTTGCCCGCTAGCGCTGAAATTTAATTTCAGAAACTTGTTGCCAACAAATATAAACACACAGAAATAGACACTCTTTTAACCTGCTCGTCTGCGATTGAAAAGCCTACCAGTAGACTTACGCTTAGCGAAGCCCATTACTCAACTGACCGGCAAAAGTTTCATTCTGTATTGTTCAGTTTGTCTGTCGCACGATAACTCGAGAAGGAATTGAGCTAGCGATCTGGGAATTTCAGGATCGTTTTGTACCATAGAAAGACAGATCGAGTTCGAAGATGAGCATTCTAGCTCAAAAATTGACGTGAAAAAAACAACACAGGTCGCAAAATGTATTTCATATCGAATAGTTTTTTATGGGCTCCTAAGGGGTAACTCGTAAAAGTAGAACTCCAATATTAAAATAATAAGTCCCCGACAAATGCTGCAAGTATGCCAAATTTTGGGCCCGGAAGGCCCTGTTCCCACATAGGGCTTTTAACTCGTCTTGGGTGTCAGCGCCTAGCTGTGTGTGCGCCAGGCTCATCGCAGCGTATCAGTGTTTCGTGAGATATCGCGAAGCCTGTTAAGCGAGACGTCTGGCGTACATATAGCTAGTTCAATAACGAAAAGATGATTTGAAAGTTTTGGTCTGCCTGCTTGGGCTTACGGTCAGTCCAAGCAACCTCTCAACCAAGGAAGAGAAATGGGGTACGAAAGACAGGGGCATAACTACAACAGGCCCGCCCTTTTACACTGTATAAAATAGAGACGGATACAGTACCAGGTACGGCGTACAGTACGTGCCAAACTGAAATATGTTACGGAGCACAGAGTGCGAAAAGACCGTACGCACTGCCTTTTTACCACGGAGCAGAGTTCGGAAAATCGTCCCAGTGCGACCGACCATCGTGCCTACCGACTCGGTCACTGCCTGCCTCCGACCAGCGGCTCGTGTGGTCGAACGCACTCCTCGCCGAGAGGGTGTTCCAGGCATTCGAAAACGGAAGTGAAAAAGAACAAACTCACTGACTTATCTGTTTCAGTCCGCCCAGTACATAGATGTACGCCAGACCACGTCTCGCGTAACATGCTTCGCGATGTCTCACGAAACATTGTTACGCTGCGACGCGCCTGGCATACATCTACCTAGGCCTGCGGCGGTGACACCCGAGTCGGGCAAAAGAAAGTGTCGTAAATAGGCCTTCGGCTCGTAAAGTCACAAATCCTGCTCCACAGGGTTTTATTTTGACGAGTTGACCCATCAGAGACCATAAGATTTTAGAGAAAAAAATTGAAATGGTTTGGGGTCATTTCCGTGTGGAAAACTCCCTCTGGTGCCTCAACGGTTAGAGATAGAGCCAAACGGACGAAATTTTTGTTCAACGTGTTCTACTTAATCGATTTACCTCATAAGAACGCACTAAAAAATATTTGAAAAAAAAATACATTTTGCGACCTGTCGTTTTCGATTTGTTTTTAAAGTCGATTTTTGAGCTAGAATGCTACCTTCGGACTCGATGTGTCTTTTGACGATACAAAACGATCCTGAAATTTCCAGATCGCTTTCTCAATTCCTTCTTACTTCTGACTTATCGCGCGTACAGACAGACAGCCAGACAAACAAAGAGAATGAAGCTTTTCCGGTCAGCGCAGTACTGAGCTTCGCTCATCGTTCAGCCAATAACCTTGGCTATAGTCTAATTTTTCGAAAATAAAAAATCGCCGGGAAACGTAAGCTGTCATTTTTGACGCTGAATCGATTAAGACCCGGCGCGGAACGACGCATTCAACTTGACGTTTTCCTGGGACAGTCTAATGGTACAGCCACAAGTGAAGAACTAGTTAGTTGGTGTATGTACACTCTTATCACAAAAAATTAGAATTAATTTTACCCCATTTAGGCACTTTTTCCACTGGGGTCCTAACTGTTTCGGAGGTGACGTGCAGAAGAGCGAACTGTCACAAGCACGACCAGTCGTGAGCGCGAATGCCGCAAGCGCGACCCGGCGCAAGCGCGAACGCCGCAAGAGCGAACGACCGCAAGAGCGAACGACCGCAAGCGCGAAGTGTCGGAAGAGCGACCCGCAACAAGAGCGACCCTCGCGGGGCGCAGCTTCCGCGCAAGCGGCTTTAGGCTTCCCAGAAAAGAATAGTGCACCTCAATAGAGCTAATAGAGATCCATAATGGCTCCCCTCCAGTTTCGGTGCGACTTCAAGACGACTTCGGCACCCGCGAGATCTCACCAGTCCTCGCGAGTCCTCGAGGAAATTCGCGAAAGGACACCGCGAACCCCCGCGAAAGGAACCGCGATCACTGAAAGACACCCGTTAACATACCCGTGATACTTAAAATGGGACACCCGCGACAGGAGACTCACGGCTCGCGACCGCGACTCGCGATCCTACTACATCCCCCAGCCACAGGTGCCGAAAGTCGAAGCGAAGCCATTGGACCTCTATTAGCCCTTTTGAGCAGCACTAGTCTTTTGCTGGGAAGACTATTGCCAAAGCGAGACGGGCGAGATCAAGGCATAGGTCGAGAGGGTCTCGCAGTCGTGTATGAGGGATTCGGAGGAACTGTGCAGGGACATTCATGTTATGAACGTTTTACCAATACAAGTACACGTAACATAGACAGCAAACCGATGCCAAGGCTGGTCACAGTTTAGCAGCAGCAGAACATAATCAACGGCCAGAGTTCTTCCGAATCCCTCATACACGACTGCGAGACCCTCTCGACCTACGGGTCGATCTCGCCCGTCTAGCCGTGGCAAGCCGCTTGCGCGTAGGCTGCGCCTCGCGAGGGTCGCCCTTGTGGCGGGTTGCTCTTCAGACACTTCGCGCTTGAGGTCGTTCGCTCTTTGCCGCGTTCGGCGCGCGCAAGAAAAAAATATTTTCTTGAAAGATTATATTTAAGAGAGACCTCTTCCAAAGTTTGAACGTCGTGCGATAATGCTAAGCCGGGTCGCACCGGGCTTTTCTGTCTATGTAAGAAAAGGGGTGTGCAGACTTCGGTACCTTCTATGCCTCGCTACTCAGCAGTTGGGCGACCGCGATGCACGAAACTCAATGCTGAAATGGATCCTTTCGAGGTCTAGTCTACTTTCTGCATCACAACTTACCAGTACTCGATCCTCTCGCGAGTACATGATCAAAGACTCGTTCAAACAGGCTCGACTGACAGAACTCAGAGAAAAATGCTTTCATAATGGTAGGGCTTTCGCGGACGTACGACGTACGCCCCTCCCCTAGGACTATACGTGGTCAGAGGGTCTCCACCGCCCTTCCCGAAAACAAAACGCAAAATTGTAGAAAGTGAAAAAAGTGCATATCCGCCTGTGAATTAAGCAGTACCAATGCAGTAGACTGTCCAGTCCAAAAGTCTAGTAGCAAGTTTCGTAGTTCCCCCGATCGGAATCAATTCTAGGGACAGAAATAAGGTTAACGTATCTCGGCGATTTTCAATTTTCGAAATAAAAAAAAGGTTGGGAATCGGTCACAAAGATTTTCGATTTTTAAACGAACCTATTTCTACCGAACACGGGGGCCCAGCGTCATGGTACAACACCACCTGTTGCATTTTGAGCCGCGCCTAAAACAGCCCAACAATGAACCAACAATGAACTTCGAGTGGACCAATAGGGTATTCCAATGGAGCGCGGAGCGGAAGCAAGAAGAACAAAAACGGAAGGTGGAAAGGCGCCCGCACTCCTCCCCGCCTGCCCTCCACTCCTCCCCGGACGCTCCCCCACTCCGTCTAGTAGCGGAGAGGGGGACGCCGCGGCCGCCTTTCCACGTTCCGTTTCTGTTTAAAAAAAT
>NW_026267200.1:748978-752149 GCF_000697945.3 Frankliniella occidentalis
ACCTCTAGCTCACGTCCTTCTTGGGAAACGGACAGACAGACAGACAGACACAGGGGCGATGGCATAAGCCCGCTTATCTAGCTTTTAAGCAAAAGAGCGGGCTAAAAATGCATAAGCCGAGCATGTTTACAGAACTCAGTAAGCTATGGAAAAATAAGGTTTTAGAGTATACGTTCTACTAGGACGAAAACGGTTGCTTTGGTGTTCAAGTCGCCGTTTTTCGTTGTTTAAAAGTTTCCTCAAGCTACTTAAGCCATCCGGTTGTTATTACTTCTATGATGCCAAAATGATGGTCTATTGTCCCCCTGTCCAGGAGATGCCTACCCGGCCGGTTTAGATGGCGACGCGTCCTAAGAACAATGTCCTATCTGCAGCGTGCGCAATACATAATGTCCTATCTGCAGAGTGTCGAATACACAATTTTCTATCTGCCAAACGCGGGTTTCGGGATACCTCCAAAGCCACTTGTAGTGAAAGAAGTAAACCAGACCTCAATAGCATCCGTTTGAGCCTTGAGTTTCGTGCATCAGTCGCCCCACTGCAGAGTAGCGAGGCCAAAAACAATTCAAAGAAAAGATTGAACCATTATCAAATTGTAAGTGCAGAGGTTTATTCCATCCCCTACCTAACCAGTTCAAGATTGATCAATAGAACAACGTCTGACCCTGAATGAGACCTTCAAAATTTTAAAAACTGGTTCTAAAGTGCCGGTACGAAACATATCGTGCAACATTAATTTACATAAGATGTCCAGTCCATAAGCGTTTCGTATTTGTTTTCGGCAAGGCAACAGAATGAAGTGTATGGTTTGGCCAGCTTACGAACACACTTTTACTGTTCTTGGTGAGCTGTCTCCCGCGTTGCACTACATGGCGGCATCTCGCGGCATATAGCCAGATTCCTCTGTGATAAAACTCCAGTTTTCGTGTCATGGTGCTGTAACAATAACGCTGTCCCCTTCCGGAATGAGAATAGTCGAGTGTTATCTCGACACGGCAGTTACAGTACAGGCCTTCCCCGTTGGATAATCAGCACTCACTTACAAATGCACACCAACCGAGTTGTACACTTTCAAGTGTTGTACTACGTAGTTGAACACTTAGAAGTATTCATCTTTCAGTTTCACACTTACAAGTCTTAAACAGTGAAGCAGTTGAAGACAGAACTGTTGCGGGAAACACAAAGATCAAATTCATCGCTGAGCGAAGCTCAGTCCAAGTCGCTGAGGGGTCAGGCGATGTCTTCGTCGTAAGTCTATCCGTCCGTGTCTCACTCAATGGACTACGAAAGGATTTGTTTAGTTTGAAATATTCAGTCTTTTTATTTGAATTCGCGCGTAGTTTGTTCGTAGCACTTGTATTCGAGTGGGTAAAGAGCGCAAACGGCGCCTGCGTTCGTAGCACTTGTATTCGAGTGGGTAAAGAGCGCAAACGGCGCCTGCGCCACCTCAAGACTTTCTTACTCTCTCATAAGTGATAAAACTGTCGGACTGTCAAACCGAGTGTGATATTTTTAGTTTTAGAGTTGCGGCACACGTCCTACAGAATTAAGCGAGTGTCCGGTGAAAAGAAACGAAAGTGATATTTGAGTTTGTTGGGGGAGGAAAGGTGAAGAGGAAAGGGGGGTTTTGGGTGGAGGTGGGGGGTGCTCACGTGGCCGACACGTGCGAAGCTGGACACGTGCGCCAGGTGCCCGGGGAGAGCGTTCTGTCCCCCTCCGGTAGGCCCAGGCCCGACTCGCACAGGAGGAAGCGGGACAGACTGCCTCTGCCCGGGAGCGGCGGAACGCTGGCGTGGACAGGCGATGTTGTAATGATGTGACTGTCCTCTGACAAGAGGACCATATTTTTAGTTAGTCGCTGCACTCTAAAAAAGTTCACCAGAAATTTTCCCAGTAACTACTAAGGTTTTTAGGAGTTGTATAGTATTACATAAAAAAAATCGTTACTACTTAACTTTTTGCTAGTATTACTAAACGTTTTTCTAACATAAAAAACAGGAAAAAGTTTGACAATACTTCAGAATTTTTTGATTATTCCTCGATTATTCACGCTATTGGGGTACTAAGAAAGTTTTCTAGTAAAAAGTGTATCCACTATTCTACTATTGGTATTGGTAGTTACTGAGCAAATTTTGTAGTAACACGTTTAGAATGTGTCCCGAGCAATGAAAGTGTGCAAAATTGTAGAGGGTGCTCGTGTAATACGAGTGTGTACGGTATACCGTTCTCAACGTGCCTAAGCAAGCCGGGTGTCACACTCTAGGTCCACCAGGCTTGCACCCCGCAGGGTTTTCCACCACCAAGGGTGGCACAGCCGCGTGGCCCACTGCTGTGGCCCCGGCCATCGTTCGCTGGCGATTTATAGGGCCATTCCCCGAGCCAACTGAAACTGCAGGGGGAGGGCCCTCTCCCGAGCGGCTGGGGGCCCGGTGTCCCGTGTCGCGAGCCAGGACCCCGTACGGGGGTCTCTTGGCGACGTCTCCTAAGGGTCACTGGAGTTCGCATCCACCCGCCCCACCCATCCATGATGTGACCGGGACACAGCGCGGAGAGAGAAAGACAGTGAGAGAGCGAGAGAAAGAGAGAGAGAGAGAGAGAGAGAGAGAGAGAGAGAGCGAAAGGTCCATCCCATTCGGGGCTGCTGCCGACTGAATGTGAATCAGCCGGCTGCACGCCAAAGCTGCTCTCATCCGCGGGCTCGCGTGGGAGCCGCAATAGCAAAAATACCGACGAAAAACCATCGATGCCTCCTAACGACAAAGTCCGATGTATTGCGCTCCCGTTACACAAAGTTCGATCTGTTTCGCTCCCGTTACACAAAGTCCGATGTGTTGCGCTCCCGTTACACAAAGTTCGATCTGTTTCGCTCCCGTTACACAAAGTCCGATGTGTTGCGCTCCCGTTACGCAAAGTTCGATCTGTTTCGCTCCCGTTACACAAAGTTCGATCTGCTTTCCGTCGCGCTCTGCATCGCGGTCTTATTATGTTTATATTTTCGCTAATATTGCCGGTAGAAAAAAAGTGAAAGCTGCCGTCTGTCGCTAAAAGATTGAAGAACAACATACTCTAAAGAAAAAATTGAATGCAACAACAACAAAACTGCGGTAGCGCTCTAAACTTGGGCCTCCCGAGAGCGGCCAAAAGCAGATCGAACTTTGTGTAACGGGAGCG
>NW_026267200.1:756182-759040 GCF_000697945.3 Frankliniella occidentalis
GGCCGAACGTCAGGGTAATTGAGCAGTAGATTGTTGAACGCCATGATGTCCACTGGTTATTTTCTATTTCAAGAAAATTACACAATATGGCAGCTAACACACGTTTGCTCAAGCGTCCTCAACAGAAGTGAATGCTATTGTTTACAACAACATAAATAAAAGCACCATTGTCACAACAACTTGCAAACGAGAGGCAACATTCAAATATAGCAAAAGTCAATGTTCCATTTGCGAAAGTAAATCGGAGTGCTTGTTCTATTTTCATGGGGAAAATTTAAGAACTATCAAGAACAAATTATCATCCTATGTAATTGGTAGTTTTATTACAAGATTATGAGGTAAAAGCCCGTGAAATAAAAGGTGCAGGGAATGCTCCAATTGAATATACCGCTTTGGGAGGATGAGGCACTGGTAACCTTCCTTTACAAAATTCAATAAAATTACACAATATTTAGCCGCAACACATGCTTACAATTCGTTTATACACATAGTGTCATTTAGTTGTATCACGCCACAAGTATCGGCATGGGATGAATCAACGTCTAAGTTTTTAACACTTTTCTTGCTCAAGGACCTTTTTCTCACTTGCATGTGGTGGTAATGCTGCTTTCCCCCTCTTCTTGCACTACAGTAGTCAATGCAGTTGCGATGTTGCCAGATGGTTGTCGTCGGGAACCCCGAAAAGTTGACCATGAACTACTGCCACCTAGATCCTTTCTTGTTTTCTTGTATCTATTGGGTGTTGGGAAGAAGCAGCAGCATATGTGTGGGTTGGTGTTGTTCTGAGCTTATACGTTATTCGCACTGTTTTGTATCTTGGTGTTTTAGTGCAGCATTATTCAACGTGTAAGTACTTTTGTACTGTTTTAGTCACATTTATTTTCGCAGTTTGCAACGTTTATAGTTAATTAATAATATTTGTCTTTTATGTGCAGGACACACAGAATCATGGCTTACAAAAATAATTTGTATCCTCCTTTGAGTGACGAGCAGTGTCGATTGTTTGAAAAGATTGTGAATGAGTATGGAACCTGTCTTCTCTCCGAGATTTCCAAATTGGACTCAAGTATTAACTTTGGATTTGATCTGGCTGAATTATCTAGGATTGTTCTAACAGCCCTGGCTTATTTGGAAAAGAGTTGTGCAGGGTGTGAGGGCAATCACTTGTGCCACACCGTTGCAGGTGAGATGAAGTGACGTTTATTATTTGGAGTGTTGTGTTGTAGTAAATGTCAACCAGTGTCATTATTATTCTTTTCCCTTGTTATTTTAGGTGGATGCCCTTCGATGTTAATAAAAAAAAACATATGAGTTCAACGATGTAGATTTGTTTGTTCATTGCACAGGCACATTGAACGAGTCTGATCCTGACCTTTTAGTTTCATTTCAAGTGAACAATAATATTGCCGAAGTTGATATCCGTGATTTGCATGTTCAAATTATTCAAGTAAGATTAACTGTTCACACATGAAGTATACAATTGACACAAAAGTAATTTGCACATAATATGTACAAAGTATATTAATGTATTTGTCTTTGCATATGCAGGTAAATTTCAACTTGAATGTGCCCAAACAGAAGAGGTGCTCACCCATTTCTTTAAACTTATTTGCTGCGTATGTCATCAGCACATTCGACCTTCCCATTTGCAAGGTTGCCTTGAAGTTGCTTTCACATGATCGTGCTACCATAATAGATTTAAGTGGCATCGAAGCAAGTGATAGGCAAGCAACAGAACAAAGAAAACTTAAGTATAATGAGAGGCGTAACCCTGGCAGGAATTTGAAAGTTCCTTCTCTTTGCCAATTAGTCATGTAAAAACTTGTTAAGGTTCATCAATCTAAATCACTTGTTTCTTGTAGATAGGAGTAACATTTTAAATTGTTTTCTTAAATGTTGTAAAACTGTTTGACTTATAATTAAAGCTGTTCGCTTGTGTTTGTTATCTTCAAATAAAGTTATGCGTGTTAGATTTTATATTTCATTTGTGAGTGTTTAGCAATCTTCATATGAATCAGGGAATGTACAACGAAAAATACATCTGAATCAAATTTCTGCTTCAAGTATCAATACCTTTTTTTTTTTCAATCCTCGAAGGTATTCTTTACTTTATGCACTATCCTACATTAAACCACAATAATGAACAAATTTCTCTCCTAAGGTTTACCTTACTCATTTCTTAGGTACAATAAAAATTCACAAAAAACTTCTAAAAGTGAAAGTTGAATTCAAAATGAACAAAGAATCTCATAAAATACAAAATTTTACATATAACATACAGTCCACATCAACTATTAATGAACAAAGACAACGTCATGAACATGTTCAAAGTTCCATTAAGAGTGTAATGAATAAAACATCTTTAGGGAGAAAGTCTTTCCAAAAACAATTCGAAGGAAACGCGCTCTTTTATCTCCAATCTATTTTTCAAATTTGCCAATCTTTCATAGGGAAATGAAGAAGAGCAGTCTAGCTCAAAAATTAGATTTAAAAAAAAATCAAAAACCACAGGTCCCCAAGATGACGTTTTAAAAAAATATTTTTGTACTGTTTCCTAAGGGGTAACTCATCAAAGTAGAGCCCTTTGGGCGAAAATTTCGTCCATTTCGCTCTATCTTCAGCCGTTTAGGCACCAGAGGGAGTTTTCTAGACGAAAATGACCGAAAAACATTTCTATGTTTTTTCTCTCCGGTAGGGTAACTCGTTAAAATAAAACCCCAAAGAACAAAATTTGTGACTTTTGAATACCTACTTACGACTTTGGCCCGACTCGGATGTCAGCGCCGCAGGCCTAGGTAGATGTATGCCAGGCGCGTCGCAGCGTAACAGTGTTTCGTGAGATATCGCGAAGCCTGTTA
>NW_026267200.1:759090-762502 GCF_000697945.3 Frankliniella occidentalis
TTCACCTTCACAAAAGAAAACGAAAATGTTTTATGCTCTAAGACGATCGGAATCAAAATGGCAGAGATATTCTCAACCAAATAGGAACTTTGGTCGTTTGTAGCCCACTCTTCTTCTTTTAAACAAGCAGGCCCGCCCTTCCGCCAAACGAAGTTGCCAGCTTCGCTTCGCTGCGCCGGCAACTCCGTTCGGCAACACCCGTACTATCCCGTCTCGGGTGTCAGCGCCGCAGGCCTAGCTATATGTGCGCTAGGCGCGTCGCAGCGTCACAGTGTCTCGTGAGATATCGCGAAGCCTGTTACGCGAGACGTGGTCTGGCGTACATATAGCTAGTATACTTTGAAGTATCCACGATTCGTTAATGTATCAGATGTAAAAGGATTAGGTTGAGTAATTTATACAGGTATTGTTCTTACACGGCCATGATCGACAGACAAGCTTGACAGCTTTATTCACAGCACACAACACATACAGGAAGTTATACCAACATTGTTCAGTCATTTGCAATGTTACCACTCTAACACTTCCCCTTAACATTTCAAATTGACACTTGAACACTTGCCTTTATTATTTCAACATAAGAAATAAAACATTTAGTCTTAACGCAAGTGTAACACGACTACAAAAGGATAAATTTGCATTGAAAATACAATGACGCAAACAGGAATCTATTTGCAACAATATGAAGCAATTACAAAATTGAACAGAGAATATAATTGTGATAGTCAATTCTTAAACGCATCTGCATAATTTCTTGCAGATTCAACATACTTGAATACAACTTCTTCTTTCATACAACATTCTCTTTGGAAATGCAACATTGTATCAAAATGTTTTGTCTTCTCAGTAATACTGAGGAGAGTGAGGGGGCATTGACGGGGGCGATGGAGGGAAGCCAAGGTGTTCCAAGTGGAGAGTCAGCTACAAGGAGAAAGGAGATAAAGTGATATAAAAAATAAATATATTAAAAAAAAACGCAATTTACTTAACAACCGGAGTTGCAGTAGCCACAGAACCAAAGGCCGGGAAGGTTCCAGATAGGAACTACGGAAAGCCAGGTAAAGTACCTCTCAGTTGGCAACCAATTCCCATGCTACCCAGTTGGTACACCTATGGCAAGTGTACCAGATCTCGCTGTCAGGTACAAAAATCGACTCATATGCAAGTGCAGCAACCGCAACATGTCCAGGAGGAATATTAATGAAAGGAGCAAGAGCCATGGTGACAAGGTAATACAAGTACGCAAGCGCGGGAACAGGAAGACAAAACAGACAACAAGTAAACAACAACACCAGCAACCTGTAGCCGGTCCAGACAGGGGACCGATGCGAGGCTAGGTTGCCAAAGGAAAACAAAAGGGTGGTGCGCGGCCCCCGCTAGTGTTTTTCTATGGAGTGCAAGTTGTTGTTTGTGCAGTCTGAAGTCCTTCATTCTGCAAGTGTAAGTACAGTTTTGTGAAGATTTGTTACCTATCCAACGATGCAGACATGATAAACATTAATGATCCAGAGGCTCACAATTGATTGAGATGACGAGCGCAAGAAGCCTCGAATCGTAAACTACACCTTCAACTCAAGGTCTCCTCAACAGACCTGGAAATGGAAAACAAGCCAAGAAACCGAAGGCTCCCAAGCCTAAGAAAGCGACTGCCAAGTCAGGAATCGAACCCGAGTCCCCGGGGTGAGAAGCAACATTGCTGCCTGCTTCACCACCGCACCACACCGCAGACCGGTGTGATCGAAGTGCGTGACTAGCACCTAGGACAGACCGGTTCAGCAAACGGTTGCCAATGGCTACACCAGAGCCAATCCAAGAGCAGCAAGGCTCAGCCGTTCCAGCAGAAACATCAAGTGGCAGCAAGCAACGATACAACACAAAGACCCAAGGCCAGTTCCGGATAAATTTAAAGCTAAGTATTTAAAGATTCCGAGGTTAAAAGTGATATGATAGGTTGGTTACACACTGGTGTCAGATAGGTTAATAGTTTTGTTAGGAGACACCCAGACAGGTTGAATCCAAAGGGTACAACTTCAGGATAAAGTTCAACGCAAATACTATACAGGAAAACATTTGTTTCAGTGAATCACCACTCCTTTTGGGCAACGAGATCATCACCTTCCAAAGATGTCCAGGAATCTTCAGAGGAACCACGGTCTTAGCAAGATTTAATCAAAATAATTAGATGGATCTCCCGAGTCTGACTCTGTGAACAGGAACCACTATTACCGCCAATTCCAAGTGTAATGGTCTGAACATAAGTCAAGGCTACTCTTATAATGTCCGAGAGGAGTTGAAGTCGAACTTTCTTTTTGTATGCACACTGAGTATGGAGTAGGGTTGAATAACCCGTAGGTTCAATGCAAGGTGGAAGTTTCAGGTCGTTAACAGTTTTATTAATCTTAGAAAATTTGTAAAGTGTCAGGGCAAGGGAGTGCGCGGAAAAGGGCGGCTGTTTAAAGAGGGAGTAATGTAGTATTATGGGGTTTCATTTAACCTCTCATAGAAAACCATAACCTAAACTGTCAGTCCAATCATAACATAGCAGACGACTGCAGCTGTTTGATCACGGCCTACTCGACTCTTACTCTTTGGTGGCGCCACCTTCAAACACAAACCCGACACTAACTCCTATTATTGTTTTACGATCAACACGTTGTTGTGCGCTCTGGTTGTGCGCCGCAAGGCGCGGGATCTTGAATAAAAGCCGGCTGGAGCCCAGGGCTCTTCGCCACACTTCCACTTGACTTTGACTTGTAATCATTCAGACTTGGCTCGGCACAGTCAAGCGCCCAATACTACAATATATACAAACAAACACAAAGTATCAAAAAAAAGGAATTTATTGCTCAAACAAACAAGCAATTGAAATAATGTTGGAAAATTTTAAATTTGTACATGACAATGGTACAAACAACAATCAATGTAAACACAATTTCAAAAACACAATTTTCTCTACTACATTCAACATGTTACATACACACTTCACGTTAACACTAGTATCCTTGAAAATTCTTTATGATATGTGTACAAACATTACACAATAGCCACACTGTGAACGAAACATATCCTGTCGAAGATACATTTAAAATATTCAGAGAATGTATAACAAGCAGGCCCGCCCTTCCGCCAAACGAAGTTGCCAGCTTCGCTTCGCTGCGCCGGCAACTCCGTTCGGCAGGGGCCGGGCCTGGTTGGCCTGCCGGCGGCGATGGTCGGGCCTGCGGCCCGACCATTTCTGTCACGCGATTTGCTGTAGAACATAATCAAATGGTGTAACGGGCCTTCGGCCCGCAAAGCCCGTCGTCCTTAAAAGTTGTCCCGTACACACGAGAAAGGGATGTAACGGTGAAACACCGCGACTACAACCCACCCTTCTGCTTAGAAAACGTTTTTTTGGGTGGGGGGAGGGAGT
>NW_026267200.1:769500-771389 GCF_000697945.3 Frankliniella occidentalis
AACAGTGTTTCGTGAGATATCGCGAAGCCTGTTACGCGAGACGTGGTCTGGCGTACATCTACCTAGTAATTAACTCATTCAACTTGTTCAACAAATGATCATTTCTTGCAGGCTCATATTGCAGTTCACCATTCTCATAAAAATATAATCTTCCTTCTTCTCTCAAAGTATGCGGGAAATTAAATCTACACTTTTTCAATCCACCTTTTTTGGCTCTTATGCAATTCTCCTCTGAACACTTCCTTTGGCACTTAACAAAGAGACGAGCTAAATCCTCTAATATGTTCTGTTTACTTTTGTTCTTCACATCTTCATACAAAGTTCTACACGGATGTGTTCCTTGGCATTCGCAGTTAAGTTGGGATTTGGGTTGATTGCAGTTATTAATTTTGAGAAGAATTGCAAGACAACCCTCAGGGACCACTCAGATGACTCGGGGAGGACTCTAATATTTGGACCTTTTTAAATGCCTAAAGGAAGGATTGGGCTCCAAGTTGGTGAGTTTTGATTTTCTGTTTTAGTTTTATACCCAGTCCAAAAATCCCATGGACACCATGGAATTCCATGATCCCTTTTCCATGAATAGAGGTCTTTTTTCACTGTTAAAAATGTATTTGGATTTCCCGAAGATTCACTTCCAACCGCTACTGGAAATTTCCAGAGGACTCCATTCTTAGATTTAATGCCACAAAGCAGCCGTTGAAGGTAGAGGGTTAAAAGTCGCCTGCGTGCTTTGAATCTAAACTCGACACATGAAATCTACGGAGTCCTCTGGGGAATCCCAAAGGACTTTGGCAATATTTTTCACGACTGTTCCTCCGTGAAATCCCAGAACTTTTTCTAACAGTGAATTCCATGTAAGATGCTTTATATGCCATGTGGTGTCTATTCCCTTGGGGGTTCTACCATGGAAATCCGTTTTCCATATGGAACAAGATTCCATGGAATATCGCTTTCTATGCGAGGACTCGAAGGAAAGGTTGTTACCATGGGTAAAGGCTCCATGGAAAAATGCTTACCATGCGAGAGGACTTCATGGAACGGTTTTCTTTCCATGAGGTGACATATCCCATTGGGCACTTTCCTATCTTTACCATGGAAACAATTTCCCACCCTACCGGTCCATGTCAACAATCAGTTAATTACAGAACAACATTAAACCCAGACTTAAACATCAATGTTAACAGCAATTCTACAATATAGATAAGTACGATATATCACAGGTCAATGTCAACAATAAATAGAATAATGAGTGAAATAAAATAGAATGGTTTAAATACTACATATACTGTATTACCATCAGGAGTTTGGGTCGCGCTCATAAAAGATCATGAAAGCTGGCTCTGCGAGTGCCATTTGAAGACTTGATTGAGTAACCTGCACATAGATCAGAAATTGTCAAAGCTGAAAATGAAGAAAAAAATAGCAGCAAATTTAGTGTAGTTAATGTACCGTTGAGTCATGGAATGTCTTCAACTGTTGATCTCGACACTGTGCAACATGTAATGACATGTCTTTGCACTATCACCAATATGAGTTACAACACCCCTTAGGTTGTATTTCACATTACCGGTATTTGCATTTTTCATAAATGGAGTCAATTTTAAGATCGGTTGATATTTTACAAGGTCTTTAGTTTTGTAGCATCTGTTGAGAATCTGGAAAAGGACATGTATTTCTAAACTAGTCCACACTTGTAAGGGTAAAAAGTAACTGAAAACTTAACTAACACAGTGAACTCAAGTACCTGTTCAAATGAATTACAAGAATTTCTGGGTCCTGTCCCAAGGACACCTTTTTCACTGCAGTTACATATTTGTGACAACCTAGACATCTGGGAGGTGCAGCGCCTGCCTCAAATTATTCAAGTAAGATTAACTGTTCACACA
>NW_026267200.1:771439-772713 GCF_000697945.3 Frankliniella occidentalis
CCTTCTAGTGGAACAGACAGACAGACAGACACACAGACAGACAGACAGACAGACAGACAGACACGAGGTCGTTCGCATAAGCCCGCTGGATAGCTTTTTCAAAGCAGAAGGGCGGGCTAAAAATAAAGAAATTGTACATGATATAAGATACAAACAATAACCATTCAAATATACAAAGTTCACAGATCAGGTAAATCTCAAATACATATACAAACAAACACAAAAAGTATGCAAAAAAGGAATTTATTGCTCACACAAACAAGCAGTGGAAAAAATGTTAGAAAATTCTAAATTTCTACAAGACAATGGTTCAAACAACAATCAATAAAAGCACAATATCAAAAACACAATTTTTTTTATTTATTTTTTTTTTTTTTATTGTTGTGATGTGTTTCTCTACTACATTTTACATGTTACATACACACTTCCTTAAAACTATTCTCCTTGAAAATTCTTCATGTGTACAAACATTACACAATGGCCACAGTGTGAACAAAACATATCCTCGATTAAAATATTCAGAGAATGTATAAAAATATAAAAATTGTACATGATACACAGTATAAGATAGGAACAGTAACCATTCAAATATACACAGTTCAGACATTAAGTAAAAAAACACATCTATCTATTTGCTCTTAAATTTCTTTGAAAGACTTGGCCCATTGTCATCAGTGTTGCTAAGGGCTGGCATGTCAACTATCAAGGAAGAAAGACAACATGAAACACAGGTTCAAAGTTTACAGTCCGTAAAGAATACTATGCATAAAATTGATGACAGAACTTACCAAACTTCCCCTGTCCATCCACAGTACGAATCATAGAACATCAGGTGCGTAGAAGAAATGGCGTTTATTGTTGTCGAAGCGCAAATTAACTGTTGGATAAAGTAGAAGAAATATTAAGTTTTGGATACTTTGTAAAATCAACTGCACATTTTAAATTATAGGTTTATAAAAACGTTTTGGTTTAAATACCTTACACAAATGGAATCTCGATGATTTCATCAATTATTACAACATCTTGCTCTATGCTGCATAGTATAGCTGTCAGCAGCCTCTCCGACAAATCAACCACAGCATCAAGAATCTGTCCGCATCTGTGCTTGCATGGGCACGATCTTCGACTATCCAGGCAGTTCATAGTTTCTCCTTCTTTGTGTATTTTCAAAATATACTGGAGTTCGCCCTTTTCATCAGTAGACTGCAGCACAGCATCAGCTTGCATGTTAACAAACTCCGGTCCATGTTGATCCAGCAGTAACCTGAACCTGA
>NW_026267200.1:772763-773857 GCF_000697945.3 Frankliniella occidentalis
AGACAGACAGACAGACAGACACACAACCAAAGAGTTTCCTGCACCTCATGACAGCAAAGGCTTCGCTAACGCTCAGCCAATTAAATAATGTCCAAAACGCCTGAGTAATAGGCTACGATGCGCTACAGGCGTGTGACGCGGGTAGTCTAAGTGACGTCACCACAGGCGCAAATACCTGGTTTCAAAACTTTTTCCAGTGATCGCGTCCCCGCTACCTGGCACGCTGCATAGTTATGGATAGGGCACTGTACGGCCTACCCTACGTATTGGCAAAAACAATATGTTTGATTTTGCCAATTTTGGCTGCCAGGAGCGAGCCGCGCGGCCCGCGACGTTTGGGCCCCTGGAGACGCCCGGTCAGTCGCGAGCTCGGATTCACCATGTCGGATGTGAAGTGGGACCCATATGCTTTGTGTATTTTCAAAATATACTGGAGTTCGCCCTTTTCATCAGTAGACTGCAGCACAGCATCAGCTTGCATGTTAACAAACTCCGGTCCATGTTGATCCAGCAGTAACCTGAACCTGACGTACAGTAGGCCATTCCACACAAAAATAAGTTTCGAGGTCGGCACCTCAAATGGAAGATTGGACCTAGTAGAGACCCTGTGCAAAGTTTAGGCTCTGTGCGATAACGTTTACCCGACGCGCATCGCGATTTTCAGAGCGGGCTCGAAATTTGCGCGCACCAGCCCGCCATCGTATTAGCTCTGCCGTGCTGACACGGTGGGTCTAGAGGAGACGTCTTGGGCTTAAATTGTGACCATATGGGTCCTACTTCACATCCGACATGGTGAATCCGAGCTCGCGACTGACCGGGCGTCTTCAGGGGCCCAAACGTCGCGGGCCGCGCGGCTCGCTCCTGGCAGCCGAAATTGGCAAAATCAAACATTTTGTTTTTGTCAATACGTAGGCCGCACCGTGCCCTATCCAAAGCTATGTAGCGTGCCAGGTAGCGGTGACGCAATTACTGGAATAACGTAGGAGTACGTGCAGCAGCCCGTAGTGGCTGAGCGTTTGTCAGTGTGCTTAAATTCTTAGAGGTAACGTTTTAAATAACTGGTCTGAACATAAGTCAAGGCTACTCTTATAATG
>NW_026267200.1:779392-782166 GCF_000697945.3 Frankliniella occidentalis
CCCCAGTAGCGCCAACCGCATTCAATGCGCTTCAATGCGCATTGAAATGCACATAAAAGGTTACACATTGGTGACGCATTAAAAGCGCATTACAGCATTTAAGACGCATTCAATGCGCATTTAATGCACTCTACGCGCATTTAATGCGTCACCAATGTGTGACATTTTATGTGCATTTCAATGCGCATTGAAGCGCATTTAATGCAGTAGCGCTTCTGGGGCGGGACGGCTCGATGCGCACGACCAGCGCCTTTTTGATTTTAGCATAAACACTGATTTTACTCCGACCTCCGACCACAGACTTCGACTTCCGACATGAGATGGTGCAAACCCTGACCTCTCTCCGACATCCTTCGGACGTCGGAAATATGTCGGTGGTCGGTTAGGTCGGGATTTTGTCGGTTTATTGGTCTGAGGACACACAACTGAGCCTTCTGCCCCACCCGATCTAAAATAAATTGTTTGCTTTTGGGTTGCGGATGAGTCGTTTGGGCATACAGAAAGCGTTCTCGGTTCCTAGTTCGCTTTCAATTCGGTACATATCGCAAAGGGGTCATTTCGCGAGTTCTGACGTACCCAGAGCAAACATTCCTCATGCTGCTCGAAAATGTTCGCCAATGGTTCGGCTCTCGGCGGTCTTTTTCACGCTTTTGCTCGGATTCGATCCCGAGACTCTGACTTACTGGCTCGAGTCGCTACGACTGCGGCTAGTGCGCTTGCTGACGACCTGCGTGCAAAACCTCACTGTTCTGTCGAGTTGGGCCAAGCAACGAATGCGCGCGAACGTACTGAAGTGAGCGACTCAAAAGTTAGCTTTTCGCGCACATAGGCGGCCCAATCGCACTCCGGTGGCCCGCTGACGAGCTCCTCGCTCACACGAGCGACCTAGAGCGAACCCGTGGCTAACGGAGGCAAATACTGACGACTCTATGGCGTAATATCTGAGCGAACCTGAGCGAACGTCTTGTGCGAGCCTATGGCAAATTGGAACGAACTCAGGCAATCCCTTGGTAAAATACGTGAGCGAACCCTAGCGATCTTGATGCACCTAGCGCGCGTATAGCAGCAAATCAAAAGCAACTGCTTCGCAACCCAAAAGCGTACAATTCATTTCGGATCGGGTGGCTACTGCGCACTCACTTTCATACCTAATCGCTTCCACCCAGCTTCCCGCAGGTGCGCTTCAGGTTCCCTACGGCTCCGCACTCCACGCTCAAGAGATGCAAGCTCCGTGCCCGTCTTTACCGTCGCTTGGATTCTTTGGATTGGCCGCGCGGCGACGCCCTCGCGTGCCCGGGGTATGTGCCGAAGGGTGCGCCGCGGCTCTGGGGCGACCTCCCGGAGGCACTAGGGAGGATGGATGGGCTGCGGTCAAACTAGGAGGAGGGGGCGGGGGGTAGCACGGATCGGGGCCCTGGGCGGTTCAGCGCCCCCCGCCTGCTCATCATCGCTACACTCACAGTACCGACGGCGCAGTGCAGCGCCCCCGGGATCTTGAACGCCGTGTCAGAGCTTCTACAAAGGACCGCATAACCAGAGGGGTACCAGCCGTGTTAAAGCGCCGTACCAATTTCGCCGCACTAGCGCTCCCCGTGGCGCGATCGCCTAAATACTCGCCCGGCGCGCCCGGCTCGGCGCGGCTCGGCTGGCGTGATCGCCGCCGCAGGCGGCGGGCAGCGCAGCGAGCGCAGCACCTAGCGAGGCAGCACGGCACGGACGGAGCGCAGCCCAGGCGCCTTTTGGACGTTTTCACAGGGCCATAACTCCTGAACTGTTGCAGATATTAGTGTTATGTTTGCTGTGAGTTGTTAGCAGTCTTCCATAGTTGTTTATTCTACAATTTGAGACCGATCCTTCTCTCCTCTAATCCAGTAAATGCTGGCGAAGTTGGCCCTTTGGCTGAGTAGTCTCTGCCGTGCTCCAGCCGCCTTTAGTCGTTTTGGTAGTTTTCGCAATG
This sequence comes from Frankliniella occidentalis, assembly GCF_000697945.3. Classification (NCBI taxonomy): domain Eukaryota; kingdom Metazoa; phylum Arthropoda; class Insecta; order Thysanoptera; family Thripidae; genus Frankliniella; species Frankliniella occidentalis. Next base: position 781,350 of record NW_026267200.1, read on the forward strand.
CTTTAATTCCTGAACAGTTGCAGATAGGGGAGAGCGGGGCAGTTTGAGGAACGTTTCGTTTTTTGGCTCTAAAAACTGAACTATTTGTCGCACAGACCTGACGTTTTGACACAAGGAAGGTGGCATTGGCATGTATCAACCCTTTAAAGCGCGTTGCAATGCGGTGTCTTTGTGAGGAGATATAGCCAGTTCCTCATACTACCCCGCATTCCTCAATCTACCCCATGTGCGGGGCAATATGCGGAACGCCGTGGGGTAGTTTGAGGAATGGCCTTTTGCTCTTCGTCAATAAATCGCATGGTATCGTGCTTTACAGCGTCTATGCATCGCCTCCTTCCCTTCACTGAGTCAACATTGCACATCTGTACCTCAAATAGTTTCGTTTTTAGAGCCAAAAAACTAAACGTTCCTCAATCCTACTAAAATATGGCCTTCCAGCGGGGCAACCCTATCGGCCACACGCTATAGCATGGGCTGGCCTATCCTCAATTTACCCCGTGCAGGTCTTCCTCAAACTACCCCGTTCTGCATTGATTCATTCAAACAATCCCTAAAAAATTACGGGGCGTTGTATCATACCGTCCGGCACGGCAAAATAAGCAGGAAGCATGTCTTCTCTTACACAAAAGGGCCCATCGCATCAGGGGCGCTCCGTAATATCGAAATTACATAATATATAAGGTGAAAAAACTCCCGTTTTGGCTGCCAACTTGTCTATTTTGACATTCGTAGTTTAAAAAACGCACCAGTTTACTCGCAGCTTTTACGTATGAACGTTTTTGAATGAAAGTACATTAGGACAATTTAGTACTCAACC
>NW_026267200.1:782481-788033 GCF_000697945.3 Frankliniella occidentalis
AAGTGTATTCAAAAAGTAAAATCAGCCAATTTACAACACTTTTATAAACACAACTTATATTGAACTAAAATTGTCAAATCACAAACTAGTTACAATTGCTTTTATTAGAGGTGGAAATCACAGCAACTTGACTATATATATTTTATCATTACATGCACAAGTGAGAAATACTGAGGTGCGAGCAATTGCGTTCTTAATATTAAATGGTCACAAAGCTCACTTGATGCTTTCTTATTATCACAGTAGAAACCATCAAAAAGTAAAATCAGTTAATTCACAACACTGTTATATACACAACTTATATTGAAATATACTTGTAAAATCACAGACTAGTTCCAATTGCTATTATTAGAGGTGGAAATCACAGCAACTTGAGTCAGTATATTTCATGACTACAAGCGAGAAATACTGAGGTGTGAGCAATTCCGTTCTTGATAATAAATGGTGATAATACTTTGGCTAGCTCACCTGATGCATACTTATTATTATCACAGTAGAAACCAACAAAGGATTGCAAATTCAGAAAAACTGAAAACAGTGATTTAGTTGAATAAAGGAAAAAAATAGCTGAATATGCTTTCTCATCAACAGAGAAAATTTTACAAGCTATTACAAAATATTACTAGTTGTTACTGGTAGCGGGTTGAAATGGTGGAACAGTCTTCAAAAGCTTCTTCAATGACATTTATCCCTTGAGGATTCATGTGCATCCTATCCGGACGCCTCTTGGCATCATGGCCAATAAAACTGAAAAGAAAAAGAATGACACAGAATTAGAAATTGGTCTAACTGTTAATTTTACTGTTTATGTTTCAACACTCTTAACTAAAACTGCTGCTTACCTTTCAAATAGATCCTCCTGCACCAGCCCATCCTTCATGAAGAACTGCTCCACATCAAGCACGAAGAATCTGGGTGCGCTGAGCTGCAGCAGAGCTTTGTTGAAGGAGGTCCACAGGTGGCGGTTCAGTCCCTCATTCCCTCCGTTTTGTGCAAGCAACTTTGGGAGAGGAGGAACAGTGGTGACAACAGCCCGGGCATATGCCTTGCACTTCTTGGACAACACTGTCCTCAGAATGCATAGAAGCTGCCTCATTTTCAACATAGCTGCTCGCTGTTATAAAAAAAAAAAAAAGTAATTAAAATATTATTTTAAACTGTGTGTTGTTATAGGTACATAATTAATTTGTTAGTTTACTTACTTGTCCAGACTCCATCGCTGCCAAAGCAAGAAGGTCATTGGTGCCAATGTAGACAAGGGCATCACCAAGAGTGTTGTCTGGGAGCACTTCCACAGTTTTGAGAAGTTCAGGCACTGTAAGTCCAGACACACTGAAACCAGCAGACCGTGGGAATGGTTTTGTCTTGAAGCAAGCAGGAAGTTTCCCTCGGTTGAGAAGAAGGCGAAGTCCCTGACTGTCACCAAGCACTGCCATTCCGTTGAAAGTTGGAGGTGGAGTCACAATGTTGACCTTTACACTGCAGTCATAGAAGGCAGCATGGATCAACGGCAGCACATCTTCATACTTCAGACGATCAAGACCACAGCCCACCCTGGGCATGGAGATTTCTCCAATGCCAAGAGAAATGCACAGAGCACTCAGGTTGATGAGGCAGCTGAGGACATTGTCTGGACAGATCTTCTTGTCTGAGAAGCGCTCCTTGGTGAGGAAAAGAAATTAGTGGACTGCTGTACATTATTGTGAAAGAAAACTGCAGGAGAGAGTGTGCATTTAATGAGAGAAAGAAAAAGGGGGGGGGGGGTAACTTCATAAACTTAATTTTTTGTTGAGTGTTTATGTTGGCAAATGTTGGATGGTGGTCTTAGATGGTGGTGGTGGTGATGCCCATGATGGGAGAGAGGAAACTGCTTTAAAAAACTAAGTAGACATATTAATCAAATCAAACCCAACACCAAAGCACAAGACTCAGCAAGAAGAGGACTAATCTACAGTGGAGTTGTCATTGTCATCATTGTCTACTGTCAAAGGGTAAAAACAAAAGTGATTGCACAAAATAAATTGTAGAACAATAGATAGATAGAGATATTTAAAGACATAAGTTTTGCCCGTTTTTATGGCGACAGCCCATTTTTGCCGGGTTGGGGTTGGGTCGTCTTTTGGCACTTGGTGCATATGAATTCCCTCTGCTTTTACGTTATGGCACTGAGGGACACACCAATTATGCCTATCTTTGGTTTTCTTCTTATCGTTCTTTTCATCGCCCATCGTATTCTTCACTTTGCACTAGAAAATTTTGCCCAAATAACGACGAAACGTCGATCCAACCCACCGAACCCATGCACAGCCCTATGTGCGGCGCGGCGCCGATCACGGATTCGCTAGTTCGCGCGCCGGCTGCCAGGCGCGCGGCCGTAGCTGTTTGAAACGCTAATTACTGTCACAGCACCAAGCAGCACATGGGTTTGGCCACATTTCTCTCACATCAGGGGATGGCAGGCAAAGCGTTAATTTTTGTGTTGGCTGGACTTCAGCGCAGGTGGAAGCTAACTGTTGCCGCGTACCTAACAAGCTCCAAAAAAGAAACAAAAACTGAGGTGAAGACACATGGGAAACAGATTGCAATAGTGAAGAATTGATTAGCACTGGAAAGCCTTACAGGAACATTCTGGATCAGACAACTACAAAAGCAGAAAGTATTGGGTTCAAGGTAGCAGCAATCACAAGTGACATGGGTCCAGAAAATCTGTCTTCCTGGGCTGCTTATGGTGTGGTTGGGAACCGCTGTAAATTACGTTCATCATTCTGCAATCCTGGCAGAAATTCTGAAGTGTTTGTCCTCCCTGATGCTATCCACCTCTTTAAGGGCATTAAGTCAACTCAGGAAAGCAACACAATCATAAAATTACCAGCTGATATTGTGGCATCTGGGGGTCTGCCATCAGATGAAGTCAACTACAAGCACATTAAAGATTTGTATGAATCTGAACAAAATTCAGAACTGAAGGTAGCTTTTAGATTGACTCCATTCAACATCAATGTCAACAAGCAGTTTGATAAGATGAAAATGGGTATTCATCGTGCTGTTTTCTCTAACAGAAGTGTTGCTGGTCTTGAAGTGGTTGCTGAAGACATGGATAACGCATCATATTTTACTACACCATGGTTTATTGAGCTAATGAACACATTTTTTTAAATTGTTACTTGCCGGCACCGAGGCCTTGCCATTTCTAAAAACAATATGTCAGTCTATTTGAAGTGTATCAACTTCATTAAAAAAGTAAGTTATATTTTTAAAAATATGAAGTTTAGAGAGAAAGGTGTATGGAAACCATGCCAAAGAGGTATGCGTGTCCTCTGTAATGGTTTGCTTGGTCTGCAGGAGTACTTTTTGCATGTTAGGGGGTACGAATTTCTGATGTTTGGGACATTTGTCCAAGATTGTGTGGAGAATATATTTTTCCCTAATCAGATTTTCACAGGCAGTGCCCCACGCTGTGGCTTTTTTCCAAAATTTAAAAGTAATAACTCTGGCTCGGTTGAGTGAAGCTGTCAGATGATCCAGTTATGATTTTGAGGAATCAGAATCATTACCTGGAGTAGACATCATAGCTGTAGCAAGGGAAAAAGCCAAAGAAAGAGCTCAATTTATTTATGACAATGTCACCTTACCCGAACTGTGCTCCCTCACCATGTAACCACTTTCACAAGAAGAAATTGAAAGCCTGGATATAATACAGCAATATGTGCTGTATGATATTCCTGGCAGTGTTATTGCCACAATTCAATTGTCAAATCTAAATGTTTGTTTTGTTTGTCTGGATGCAGCAAAATGGAATGGTGTGGGTGGGTCGCCATCCTAATAGTACGGTGCATATTCGACAACTCCCATAAGAAGGTAGGAAAAAATTGCCGACTAAAAGCGACCAAGCTATTCTTGTAGAGCTCGTCGAGTAGAACAACATATCCAAAATTTAGAATTTTTGATGGAGCCATTTTCGAAAAAATTGCGTTCAAAGTACAAATTTGGGCACTTTTTAAAAGTTTATTAACTACTTAACTAGGGATCAAATTGTTTTGTGGTTACGACCGTTTAATGCGCATAGATCTACCCTTTCAGAATATGGAAAGTTTGTTGAGGTTTGGTTCCAAATTCATCATGATATGGGCCAAAAACCTGCCTTTTTCTGGTTTTCACAGTGTGCAATTTTTCATTTTATTGGTTTTACGAGTGAACAAATGAGAATTCGACTAAAAGTGTGTTTGTAAACGTTGTAGCACACAGTTTTCTCTTCAGAAATGACTCTCCGTTCATTTCGATAGCACTATTTGTTGACGAGCTTTTTCGATCTAGAGAGTGCGATGCGCTGCTTGTCTGCGGAGACCCTGTGGAGAATCGCCGTACGGCGCTGATAGGCAACCCAGACAACGACCTCCAGCCAGGCGTCTTTGGATATATTCTATTCTACCTAGCTCGTTACTGGTAATAGATATGAATTTCAGCATTGAATATAATTTGTAGATCAGACCGCTGTCTAAAACTTTTGTAAGAACAATTTTGCTGTTACATTTATAGATCAATTACAAAATGAAGGACACCAAACTTTGAACAGGCTCAAAATAAGAAAAAACGGGATTTTTGGTCCCTTTTACGTGCAATATGGACCTAAACCTAGACAAATTATATATATTTCGAAGAGTAAGAGCGTTCCACACTAAACACCCGCAAGCTTGATAAAATTTAATGAGCCAATCAAGAGTAAATCAAAGTTGAAAATTTGTTCAAAGTTCAAATTTGGACGCAGTGTGCTCGGAAATGGCTCGGTAGATTTTCATCTTTGGATGTTTTAGCTACTGTAACTACTGTAAATAAATATTAAACTGAAGGCTTGTAGGCTTACAGTATGGTTGGTCTGGTTAATACATAGCCGCGAGATACGCATGTTGGTGGCAGTGCCGGGAACCGAACCAGAGCTCTGCAAAATCGCCTCGTCGACCGACCGAGCTCGACCGGCACGTGGTCGGCACCGACCTCGTGCAGGTGAGAGTGAGAGGTGAGGAGGAGAGACAGAGCGGGTGCCCCTCTCCTCACCTCTCACCTGCACGCAGTCGGTGCCGACCGCCTGCCTGTCGAGCTCGGTCGGTCGATGAGGTGACTTTTGCAGAGCTCTGAACCAAACCCCGGCCATGCCAACTCAGCGCTCACACTTCGTTCGTAGCTGACTGGGCCATTGGAACCCGATGCGAGTGAACGTCCGTGCAGGCCATCCTAGTGGCCCTCCTGTGAGAGGTGCGCAGAGCGAACGCTGAGAGTTCCATGGGCCCGGAGATTCCCGACGCGAGACTAGAGTACGGAAAACAAACGCGGCGGTCAAGCCGCTATCGCGCCGGTTGCGGCTGTGGTTCGTGGGTTTGAAGAACTTTGCATGGAGCCGGTGCCCGGCTGGGGGGATTAATTTATTTTATTATTTCCAATCTTAGTAATTTATATACTGGTAAGTTTCACACATGTTCATAGAACTGAACGCAAAATGTTTACGGCAGTATAGAGTGTATATCATTCTTGGTATTTGCAGATCTAAAGTTTGGAAG
>NW_026267200.1:788363-793248 GCF_000697945.3 Frankliniella occidentalis
CTTGCCATGGAGCACATTAGCCATGGCCATGCAATCCATCCACTATATACTCATGGTCAACTGTTGTTTTCATGGTTAACTGGTTCCATAAATCTATGGTCAGAAAAATCCATGGTTAAATTTATGTCCATGGCTCATGGACAGCCCCATGGTTTTTTTACCCAGGGCTATTCATCGACTAATTCATTATGTATGTTTTGCAGTTACATTTCTCTGACTGCATTTGCGAGCAATGGACTTCATCTTCTACCAGATGCTGTGCCGCTGCAAGTTTCAGTGCCCCTGCCCAAGCCAGTGTGTTCATGTCCCCTGGTTGTGGACTCCCCGGACCAACAACTTTTGGAGCATGATCATCTCTATGTCTCGCCTTACATTGATTCCTGCAACAAGCACGGCCACCTAGTCGTAGAAACAAATCGTGATGCATCGTTTGAGAGGAATTGTACTCCGCTGAAGGAAATTGACAAGATGGAGAAGACCAAAGAAGCCAAAGAAGTAGTAGTAAAAAAACCGAAGAAAACCATTGAATTTTCTTCGGCAGACATCAGAGGAGGCCTGCAGCTTTGGGTAGCTTGTGGGGCCACTGGTTGCGACACACTGGTACAAGTCAAGAAGTCCTGTGACGTGCGCATGCCTGCCAGAAGGACCCTACAAGCTGCCACACAGCACTTGAAGTTTGCTTCTGGTGTTTTGCATGAGGTTGTAACGCCTCTGAAAGCAAAGTTCCAGGGGTATACTGATCGTCGTGATAGAGACGTTAACATTGTGTTTGATGAGTTTGTTCATAAGAGGCAGGTGGATTACGATTCAAGTACGCGCAGGATGATTGGATGTGGTACTCTTCCTGGACAGGAAAACATGCAGAAGACCGAAATATTTATGTTTAGATCAGTGCACCAAAGAAAGAAGCAAATTGTGGGTTACCAACAAAACCCTAGTGAGGAGTGTGCATCTGCAGAAAAGAAGAATTTTATTATAGAGTTACTGAAGATGGCACATGAAGTTGGAGCCAATGTGATATCCCTGGTCTGTGATATGGGAAACCGTGCAATGCTGACCGAGCTTGGTTTCCGCACAAAAAAAGAGAAGATAGTTTGGTGTATTCCCAATCCAGTGACTGGGTCAAAGTTGTAGTGCAGCCCCGACCCAGTTCACCTTTTTAAATCGTTGAAAGAGAGCCTCTGCAACAATGAGGAAATTGTTCTGTCAAAGGAAATTTGTGATAGGTTTGGTCTGGAATCACAAGTTGTTGAATTGAAACATATTGAGTGGCTTGAGGCTTTTCAGAGGGATGACACTTTACAACTTGTGCCTGGCTTAACATTTAAAGACACTAGCAGCTCCCACTTTTCTAAAATGAATTTTGGGTCAGTAAACAGAATTTTTAATCCCAGGTGTGCTGCATCTTTAAAGTACTTGAGTGCGTCACCGGACAATTTCCTGTAGACAGCCTGGTTTTTAATCCTTATGAATCGTTGTTTTCAACTCATGTGCTCTAGAAGTTTGCAGTTTGCCATAGGCCATTTGCATGAGAATGTTTATTCTGATGCTGTGGAACACTTGAGATTAGTAATTGAAGGTTTTAATAAAGCTGTTTTTCCTGGTGGTTGGAAGCCAGTCCAAACGCATATTATTTTTGCCACAGAGTCTATGTTGGAAATACAGAAGCATCTTCTGGAGGAGAGAGAGTATCAGTTTGTTCAGACTTATGCGTTTTTAACTGACTGTGTAGAGAATGTAAACTCTCAACACTGTAAACTGAGGATCGAACTTTCTCACTCAAAACTGTTAAAATCCAGTAAGCACAAAACGGATTTAGGTTGGCAACAACCGAACTGTACATAGACATGTTTAGTGTGTAAGTGTTGGTCACTGTATCTATCCTGTAGGCTAGGAAGAAAAATAAAAATAAAACCACTTCCGAGTTGACCACCACAGAAAAAACATGTGTGTTATTCCCAAGCCTAAAACCTAAACAAATTATCCAGATAAATCGAAACGTTCAACAGGTTATGCGGCCCAGTCAGCTTAGAATCTGTGCAGTGATAACAAGAAAATCAATATAACCAGAAAATCAAGACAACAAGATACCAAGAAACTGAAAAATAGCAGATCAAATCAGCGGTGCGATCACGATGCTGAGTGAGGCCACCTCATTTGCAATGTGGAGGCACGATCTCGACATCTTCTTAAATGCTAAAGATTTAATGGATATCGTGGACGGAACGGAGACACTGGCAGGCCAAGGAGATGACGCAGCTAAGTAGAAGAAATGGAAAAACAAGGATTCTCTGGGGAGACTCGCCATTAACAGCTCGCTGGACGCGAAGATCAAGTCGCACATTTTGTCGTGCAAAAGTTCAAAAAGCATGTACGAGACCTTGCTGAAACTGTTCCAGCAAGATTCACAACAAATGGCGTGTACGCTGGTGTCCGATGCCGCCCCGCCCCAAGTATGTTTTGTCTTATTGAGTAATTTTTCTTTTTAATCGACTTGATCCATTAGTTGATATTTGCCGTTTAATTTTAATTTTATTTAGAAGCTTTCTTTGCACTGAGGGTATCTATATGAGATCGTTTTTGTTTCCTAGTTTTATACTAGTTTTATTTTTATCTTGTAGTCAACCAAAATTTCCATTCATTTGTTGTTCTTTTTCACGCTTTTCCTCCAAGTGTGTCCGTTCAGTAATATCTGCGTTTAGCTTTTTGGTTTCTCTTTTTGTTTCTCTACTTTGATTCAATTTTAGTTCTGCTATTTGTTGTAACATGCAGTAAAGTAAATTGTGGCGGGATTTTCCTGGTTCTCATTGTGGTATTGGCTTACAGAAATAAATGTTTTGGCAAGGTATGCTCGTTTGAGTTGTTTATGGCTTGTTGTTCAGTTTTCATGTTTTGCTGCGCCAATTACGCTTAACTGTAGTTTAGCTTCAAAATGTATATTTGCACAATTTTTAGCCCGCCCTTCTGCTTATAAAAAAGCATTAAAGCGGGCTTATGCAACCGCTCTCGTGTCCGTCTGTCTGTCTGTCCGTCGTCCGTGTAAGAGGAAGGAGATGAGCTAGAGGTCTGCAAATTTCAGGGTATCTTAGGGGTCACTCCTGGACAACGAAACGCCTGGTGCAAATCCTAGCAACCACCCCTAAGGGGGTGAAAGGGGGTATCAAAGAAATAGGGGTTCGTCCAAAAAGTAGAAAAAAAATAATTTTTTTATGGTCTCCTAAGGGGTAACTCGTGAAAGTAGAGCCCTCTGGGCGAAAATTTTGTCCGTTTGACTCTATCTGGCACCGTTTGGGCGCTAGAGTGCTTTTTTCGACGAAAATGCGGCGAAAATGAGCACGTTGCACATAAAGACGTACAGGGAGGCGTCATATCGTAAAATGTCAGAGGAAGTACCCCCCAAAACAACACATTCTGAATCAGGAACTAGCCTCGGATTTGCCGTATCTTTCACTGCTTCGGCCCTAGAGGTGGATATATTGAAAACAATGGCAAAAAGTCAAGTTTTAGGACTGTTTGACAAACAATATATAACCAAAAAACTGCGCGGGTTCGTTTTTTTTTAATTCTTAAGCAAAGCAGAAGGGTGGGGTGTAGTCACGGTGTTGCCCCGTTACAGTCTTTTGTCATGTCCAAGCAGCAAATTTCTAGGGCCGCAGGCCCCCCGCCGGACGCTTTAGTTTACTCAAATATAAAATATATATAAGTGATTTACCGGTCACATTATTTATTTGATTATGCATATCAGTAAATCGTGGGACTGAAATGGTCGGGCCGAAGGCCCGACCATCGCCGCCGGCAGGCCAAGCAGGCCCGGCCCCTGCCGAACGGAGTTGCCGGCGCAGCGAAGTGGAGCCAAATTGGCGGAAGGGCGGGCCTGCTTGTTTTTTCCTCAAATCATTTTTGTCTTTCGAGTTTGATATTTGTCTTTTCAGTAATGTTTGCGTAACGTTCCAGTTCAATCATTATTTTTCTTTCCGTAAGACTATTTGCTCAATTCGTTTTATTTTTTGGTGCGTATTGGTTGCTCCGTTTTTTTGGTTAGGTCGTACTCTGCTCTAGTTTTAATTACATTGACTTGTATCCGGTTACCTAAACAGACACTCTTTAGGATTTTTTTAGCAATTCTTTAGCAATTTAGTTTGTCTTCACCTGGTTGTCCACGCGTCTCGTTTTTTGTTTGTTTGCTTCCGATTTTATTTAATTTAGCTTCATTCATTCTTTGGTTTTATGTTAATTTTTTTAAACGATTCCTTTTTTCATTGATTTTTTTGTTTTTTTGATCGATCCTTTCATTCTCGGGGTAGAGAATTATTTTAGAGGCCGTCTATGTCGTGGAGCACGACGCCAGGTCACACTATTTCGTATTTTGGAGCCTTAAGCAAGCGCCTTCTCTATTATCGCATGGACGGACCCTTAGCGCTAGTCAGGAAGATCTCCCTTGGTGCGAGACTCTCGAGGGCTGAGCGAGTGCGACCACGGGATGGACCGGAAAGGCCCGGAGCAGCGATGCTCCCTCGGCTCGGCCGGGCCATCCCCGGGCGCGCGCCTCGCAGTCGTCGGCAAGCTCCAGCAAGGGTCCGAACTGTATTTGTAGCTTCGAAAGGTAGGCCTACTCAACTGTGCAGAGTGTCTGTTTGGAACCGTAGGGCTAATCCTTGAATAAACCTGTGGTATACTGTACTCAGCTCTCACATTTAACACTGAACCACCGTATCCGTAGGGTATTGAGGTAGATTGGGCTACCACAACAGTTCCTCCAAGATAATATTTTGACGCTCAACTTCCAGCCATATTCGATGTTTTCTTCTTTCATCAGTCTCAGATTGATATTTCACCCACAAACAGTTGTGATTTGTTATGGAGATACCACCCCTAAAAAATAAAA
>NW_026267200.1:802353-803117 GCF_000697945.3 Frankliniella occidentalis
CGAGTGGTGAGGTTGCACTGATGCAGAGTATCGGCTGCCAGAAATACGACCATGTTTGTGGTGTCTAGGTGTAATATTCTTGGTACTTCGTATGTTTGAGTCAGTACTTGATACTATGCGCTATGTTCTGCCTTTAGGTGACGGGATAGACTCATTGAAGTCAGCCAGTTCGGGCTTCAATAGTACCCACACTGATATGGAGATGACCGATGAGAAGGTAAAATCAGCTGAACTTTATTCTGGAAATTTCTCTCCGGCTTACCCATTTCTTTAAATTGATAATACAATTTATTTTTCAGGTGGAAATTGGAAATGGGTACAAGTGCCTGAAGTGGCAGAGGCAGGCTATATCCTCAAACCCAGGCGATCACGCCGATTGGGCCGTGTCTTTGCTCTGTGGAGTGTTTGGCAAGGAAGAAGCCGAGAAATGTAGGTGTTGACCAAAGAAGGCGTCAGGGTTCCAAAAATTTCCGCCTCTATTCCTTAACCAGGCTAAGAGTAAGTTCCTGAAGTCCGTTATTGCCTTGTTTTACAGAAATAGAAACAATGTGCCTCTAACTTCAACTTTTTTTCCAGTACTATATAAAGAATGGTGCAGCAATCTGCTAGTTGAAGATGAGGGGACAGGAGAATTGAGACAATACATTAAGAATGAGCTGCAGTCTCTAGGCGATGGTCTGCCATCATACCTCTCAGACAGGTCGCAAGGCCTGTATGACAAGAGTCATCCTAAGCCTGCAGTGCCCAAGGTAAATCGTCTGTCA
>NW_026267200.1:803167-811631 GCF_000697945.3 Frankliniella occidentalis
GCCATCCGAACTGTAAAATGAGCTACACTGCAAAAAATTATGACAGGAAAACTACAGATCGTCCTGCTAATTATTTTCCAGGAACTTCTGTTATTCGAATAACAGCATCGATGTAGTTTTAATGGTTAAAATTTGGTACAGGGAGCAATGTACATGACCACTGTAAGGCAAAAGCGCGGACAAAACTGTCTACAGTGGAGCCGTATTCGTACACTGTACCGTGTAAATCCTGGGCTTTCCGGTGCTACAGCAACACTGTACTACGCGCTCTGTACCCTAGGTGCAGTGACTAAGAGCGGCATCTACAGTAACGCTGTAGATCGTTCTGTATCAGACTCTAATTTTTTGCAGTGTATAGTTTCTTAAAATATCTTGCACGGTTCCAGAGATATTTACAAAAATGTGGGAAATGGTCAAAAACAATTTTGTTACGTTGCGACGCCCTGCCGAGTTGGCGTAGCCAGGGTTCGGTTCCCGGCACTGCCAATAACATGCGTATCTCGCAGCTATGTAGTAACCCAACAAGTAGAGTCGCCGTTTGTGCCATGATTTCGGGTCTACGTGTCGCTTTGGACGTAGTGTACTGTTCGGCCTGCATGAAAAAGCAATTCAGGCAAAACAATGCGACAGTTCCGACTGGGCATCCACGCACAAGTGCCCTCGTGCCAGTGTGTCATCGGCTTTTTACAGTGAAATAACACTGCGTAAATCCAATGACCAGGAACTGGAGGGTTGTAAAGCTCTTCAGGGACTTAAGCTGGAGAGACGCTCTCACTCAGGCGAGCGAGCTGGCCGCACTGGTCAGCATGTTACCGACCTTGACCCCTGACACGGAAGCTACCGATGGTACGATATGTATGATTTGTCAAACTAACCAGCCTACTAGACGGTGCATCCCGTGCTTGGACGTAGTGTACTGTTCGGCCTGCATGAAGGAGCAATTCAGGCAATACAATGCGACAGCTGCGACTGGGACACCATCCACGCACAAGTGCCCTCGTGCCAGTGTGTCATCGGCTTTCTACAGTGAAATAACACAGCTTAAATCCAAAGACCAGGAACTGGAGGGTTGTAAAGCTCTTCAGGGACTTAAGCTGGAGAGGCGCTCTCACTCAGGCGAGCGAGCTGGCCGCACTGGTCAGAACTACTAGTTCTCTATGGTAACCTTTCAGCTCAACCTGAAGAGCATGCACGAGACTTTGGCGAACGTCAACACTCAGCTCGAGTCATACGTTGAGTCAACTAATCAGTTGCATGGTGCTTCAACGTCTATGTCTGTGAGGAGTTCACCTGGGATAAGGAAACAAAAGCAACCAACGGTAATGTACAGTTATTTCTTTATGGATAGAGCTATTTTAAATACCTACAATTAATCTTCTTTCTCTCGTAATGTAGGCTGCAAAGGAGAATTCAAAGGAGAGTCAGTCATATCCTGTTGTTTTGCTCATGATCCTGAATTATTTTTGAAAGAGCTCCTTATTAATATGTTACACTATTCAGTGTGTTATTTCTTATTCGTTGTTTTCTACATTTTTAAATTTCCAATCATTTGTTTTGTATTTACTGATATTTATAACCATATTTGAAGCATTGACTGATTTTTTCACTATTCTTTTGCATTTACTCCCAGGAATCAACACAGTTCGGTACAAGGTGGGTATACAATGATAACCTAGAGAAGGCCTACTCAGGGAAGACGAAGACGCCTGGTAAGGGCAGCAGTAAGAAGAAGCCACCAGCCCCCAGCGTTACCAGGCTAACTAATGCCCTTATGATGAATTGTTTCCGTTTCCCCACCTTGTACGGGCGGGCAAGATCAACTTTGTTTGGCAACGTCCTAGCCAAGGTATCACGGTTACAAAAGCAAGGAGAACATACTGCTGACGGGTCAGACTCAGAGTAAGAGGGCAACGAGAAGGCCAAGAAGCAATTGCCGAGGGACACAACCGACCATTAGTGAGTACAACATGGTTTTTCAACGTCGGTTTGTTCTATATTGCTTTACACAGCTTTACATCCTAAGAATTTTATTACAATGACTATCGTCTCTCCATTTGCTGCAGATTACGTCAAGACCAAATTTAAAGATGCAGAGGGAAGGCATATCACAACTGTTGTACAAAATAAATTGCAGAATGATGGGCGGACAAGGTGGAAAGTGTTCAAAACATCAGAGCCGAAGAAGAAATGGAAGGAACTGTACAAAAAACACATGCAGTTAATCGAAGAGGACACCATCTGTTCTTTAAAAGTCCGTGACGACCTAATTTTCGAGAAGTTTAGTCCTGTATTTTTTTTCGTGCATTAATGTAAAAAGTTATTTGTTTATAGTGTTTGTAAATGTTTGTTTTGCTATTATTGCTCTAGTATTGTAAATTATTGTGTACATGAAATTTTACCTAATTTTCATTGATATTAACTATCGTTTAATTTGTAATTAAGTGTTGTAACCCTGATGTATATATGTTCGTTACATTTGTGTGTTTTCTTTGAATGTTTTGTACATTTGTATGCATTATAATGCATAGTGTATACACTATGATGTACAAATTTCAAATTTGTGTGGTATTTTGGTGCATGCCCCCAATAACTTTCCATATACCGGTCAACCATATGCCCTCCCTCGGATCCATATACCGCCGGACCATATTACGACCGCGAAAATATCACCCAACCATATATTGCATAGTATCTTCCACCCATATACCTACCGGTGACACTTTACTGCAAGGGTTTGTCGAGCAAATGAATATTTTCTTTGAGTTGGTGACTTGCCGTTCTAGAGAGCTTGCCATTTCCACTCGAAACCCTCGGGCATTTGAAAAGGCACTTGGTTTGATTGACCTGATGGACCGGATTTTCACTGGGTGTAGAATAGGTCAGAAAGGCAAATGGAAGCCGTGCCAGATTTAAGGGTCCTCTGTGAAAGTTATATTCAACTCATTACCTACTTTTTAGAGGAACGCAATTTCTCTTTCCTTAAACTGGGGAGGTTTACTAGTGACTGCATTGAGAATCCTTTATCTCTTGTGAGATTTAGGCTAGCAGTCCCCAATGACCAGGCCTTCCTCCATTATCTTAAGGTTGTAACTTTGGCTCAGTTCTCAGAATCTATCAAAGGCTCTAGTTATGATTATGAAGAGAGTGTGACCCTCAGTGGCAACTATGACTTTTTGGAGGAGGCAAGGGCAAGTATTTGGAAAGAGCTGAGCGTGATTTCTTCAACTCCATAGATAAGCTTTGACAAAATCCTGTGAGGCAAATGACTCCAGCTGACTTTGCTTCTATAGATGACTCTGAAAAATTGGTCCTGTATGACATGGCTGGAAGTACTATGGCTGGCCTGATCTCTTCAAATATGACATTCTGTGACAAATGTGTTAAATCTGCGAGGTATGAAGATAGTACCCCTCATCCCTGTTTATCAGACACAGATATGAAGGAGTTCACATTTTTTAAGGAAAGAAATTATAGAACAAAAAAATTATTCTGTGTGTCTGATGATGTGTTTAGGGCTATCTTATGTGCTGAGATCACCTTCCGCATGCACAGAGAACGAACATTTAAATTGAAACATACTAATGTTATATGTGGCAATATTTTGTTAATAATTTAATGTATGTTGTGGACTGGTACTTCGTTGCATGACTGTCATGGGTTGAAGAGAAAAATTCTAAGGTATATCAACTTTGACCACTTGAAGGAACATGCTAAAACAAGCAGAGAGCATACTAAAAACTTCAATGCAATTGTGTTGGCTGTAAGAAATATTTCTTGACAGTGCCCGTGATATTTTGCTCATGTTTTAGAAATATCTATTACTTAAATTTGATATCTGCAGCACAACTTGTGACAGTCTTCGCTAATTGCAAGTACAATCCGGTATTGTTATATTACTTTACAATATATTAGTATCATAATTCGTGACAATATTATGAATAATTTATTTTAAACGAATTGGAAACAGAAAATTAAAAACCAATTTACTGTATACTATGCATTTTATTTTACATTCTTTTAGTAACAAGTACTGTACACGAGCAGTTGAAATTGATGGCATTGCTGTCCACCTGTCATTTCTCCTACATTCAAAAAATATTTAACAAACTATCCTTAATACCTTTACTAAGAACATGAAAGAAAAAACATGGTAGATGCTGTTGTGTGAATATCCTGAGCATGACATCTGCCCTCACCTTTCTCAATAGAACCTAGACCTCAAAACTGTTCGACAAGTAATTGAAAGTCGCCTCCCTCTTTCCACTTTGAGTCTACCAAGAAGGAAATCAGAAACAGAAAGACTGGCAAAGATATAACAATACAACGTAAAATATGAAATGAACCGTCTCACTTCTTTTCACTTTGAGTGTACCAAAAAGGAAATCCAGTAGAAACAAGCATTTAAAAGCAGAGATAAAACAATAACGGTTGTCAAAGCTTTTCCTCTTTTCACTTAGAGTGTAGCAAGAAGAAAATTAGGGCCTTCACAACAATTTTTTCTATTTCAAAAGTGAGTGCCATGATTTGGAACTGTTATGAAGAATAGGGTTTAGAGAATAGAAGCAAGGGAGATAAATTTGCCATAACACACATAACAGAACAAACTTAAGCCTTTATTGTCTTCTTATACTTCTTGTTGGTCTTGCGAGGTTTTGCGCCAGCATCTTTACTCAACAGTTTCTCCTTTCTCAATCTGTCATTCCGATCAGCTCCCTCGAGAAATCTTGCTACCCTCATGTTGTTGATTTCCACTTGTTGTCAGTATTTCATTGTTTATACTTATTATTAATTACTAGTCAATCCTAACGACACCTTCAAATTGTCCCTCCATGTTCACTGCCTTATTGTAATTACACATAACCGTCCGCGTCCGTTCCTTGATGTTACTGCCTTGTCGACTCCCACCTGGAGTGAGGACCTCAATAAACCATCACTTCCGCTTCAGCAGCCCTTTTGTGTACCTCGTCTCGTCCTTCGTCCTTATCGTTTTACAGTCACATCTATATCTAAATAAATTTAAACCAAACTCATAACAACAGGTTATGGTTCCAAGTTGACACGCTTAAATCGCGCGTTAATTAAATTCAGTAACAAGTGAAACTTTGGACTAGAAAAACTTCGTTAATCAAAATACTATTGTGTGATACGAGTGTCTGCAAGAAATCAAGATGGCCAGCGGAAGCAGGCGTGGTCTCGCCCGGCAGGACAGCGAGATGCCTCTGAAAATAAATATTAATGTGCCGGACGTAGAAAAACTCCGTGGAGTGGAGAACTGGAAAAGCTGGAAATTTCTAGTGAAAATACATCTGAGACGCCGGGACATGCAGCAGTGCCTGGAGGCACTGCCGCCGCCAAACGTGAGGAACCAGCCAGCCTCCCAAGAGATGGTGGACGACCGGGATGCCCACACCATCATCGTGACCACCTTCGAGCCACATGTATTGGTGCACGTCCTGGACACCACTTTCGCGAAAGACAAGGGAGTCCACCGGCTTATCAACCTGGTGTACGATTTGTTTAAGATCAAACACCATAACTTTTCGACCCTGCGTGAGTACGTGATGGCGGTGAAGAAGGCCGTGTCCTCCATTGCGGCGACCGGGAAACCCATGGAGGACGATGTGACCGCAATCTTGTTGCTTCGCAACATGCGGCCCGAGATGCGCCAGCCCCTGACAAAAATGAGGTGTCAACGAAGTGTAAGCGAAGCGGTGACGAGCTGTTTACCCATGACGAAGTGTCATCGAAGTGTATTCGAGGTGTTAACGAAGTGTTCTCCTCGTTGACACTTCGTGCACACTTCGTGAACACTCAGTGAAGCGGCGAGACACACTTCATCAGCACTTCCTTAACACTTCGGCTCGCACCGCTTCGTAGACACTCCGTGCACACTTCGAGGCACTCAATCAGCAGTTCTGTTTTACAGCTGCGCATAACAGAAAATAATACTCCTTGCAATAAGCGCTGGCAGTAGGAGACAAAAAAAGAAAATTAGAAATTTTTGTTTTGATTTATTTTTAATTATTGCTGTTAGTTCTAAGTTTGCTTTGGTTATTTACCACTTTAGTTTAAAAAATAATCACTGTGATTTTTTTTCCACTTTGAGAATGATTTCTTAATAAGGATGCTATGTTTCAAGTTTGATACCAAATGATCTCACTTTTGTCGGGGACAATTTATCGAACCTCAAACTGTTTACACTAAACATATTTCGGACATGACAAAGTATGATTCTAAAATATTTATTATTAGCGGTTTTACATTAGCTTATAATGGTGTTTCTATTGGTGATATTATACTGTATCTGCCAGCAAAGAGTCACTAAATATACATGCTTAGAGGATAGTTTTACGTTACCTGACGTTTAGTGATAGTGTGCCACTAAAATTGGATGGTTTGAATAACAGTTCATATTTTAACTCAATGTTCTGGTATCAGGTTAGATTACATTTGCATCTTCTGTTTTAAAATAGGAACTCACGCAAAGAAAATCTTTTCATGAAGATGTGTCTCCTACCGTTTGAGCTATAGACATATTGTAGAAGACCCTTTTACTAGCTGGAAACGAAATATGGCTAACAGTGTTTTTGTGATATGATTTGGAAAAGGAAAATGCAGAACAGAAAGGCACATTCATTGACTGTTTACTTTTCTAATTTTTGTAATAAATACAAAACATATACGCTAAATATATGTTCCTATTTCAGGACTTAGGAAATGGCATTAGCATTTTAAATTCTGCATACTCCATGCTGGATCTTGCTGACAAAAACACAGCGTGGCAGAAATCGCTGGTGTTGGGTGTTGACGGGCAGGAAGCCAAGATGTACTGCTATTTTACACCAAGGATAGCTGACAAGAAGCAGTTTCCTCCTGCATTCATTGAGGCTGCCAATGGTAATGTTACTAATTAGTCAATAGAGCAATTAACTTAATTAAATTCTTTTGATCTCATGTTACAGCTAGAGTCTAAATCCTAAATTTCTTTTTCAGAATTATACGTCAAATTTCTTGAGAGGACTAATGTTCCAGAAGACGATAAGCTCAAAAAAATGCTTCAACTAGGAAGTGATTTGGGCAATGTATGCGCAGCACTATATCGTACTCCCTCAGGTAGTGTTGGAAGCAGCACCAAAAGGCGCCAACCAAAAAGTAGCACTTCAACAGAAGGGGAAGAAGCCGCAAATGTGTAAGTCAATATTTCAAACCAATATGGGAATGTACACCACACACTGCATCCCAGCGCGTGTTTCGACGATTGTCGTTGTTTGCTATGTAAAGGAGCTCTTGAGAGCGTGCTTGGGATAGAAAATGCAGGTAATTTCCCGAATTTTATGTCATTTAAATCTGTGCACAATGGCCTCACAGTGCCAAATGCAGATGTTGTCAACAAATGTGCAATGACGGAAATTTATACACAGAAAATAAACAATGGCAATAAATACTCAGCTCTGACAAAGGGAAAAAGTACACATTTAAATTTGGAAGTGGTTACGGATATGTGCAATGCAGCTGATATGTTTTCCTACCTTTTTGACCATATCTATCAATCACAATTGTATTGTAGCGACCTAGTGACCCCCCTTTCCCTTTTTCTCTCCAAAAAACTAACAATTTTAAATCTAATCGCAAAATAAGTCACCCGCCTATTCATTATCGCTCCTTCGTTCACTACCTTCGCCGATCGCTCGCAGATGGCCCCCTTAGGAGGATGGCCCAGTGTGGCGGAGCGGCACCGCGCCGGCCCCGGCCCGAACAGGAGCCCGAAGTGACGCGAACACAGCTCGGCCCGGTTATAGTCCGGCAAGCCAAAGGTGACGCCTGGGTTTGCTGTAGCCGCCCATAAGAGCCCCTGCTACGCCAGGCGTCACCTTTGGCTGGCCGGACTATAGGAAGCCTGGAGGGGGGAGAGTCGCAAAGATCACGTGACCGAGGGACCGGCAGGTTCCAACGCGGTTTTGAGGTCTGTGAAATGTCTCATACCTGGCTGGCGCGCACATTGTAGCTTGTGACCGGCGGATTTCACATCCGGAGTAGCCTTGCACATGTGCAGCGCTGTGCTAGTGCATCGGCCCGCTCATTCGATAGCAGGTGCAAGCGACCTACCGTTGATTACTAAATATTTTGTATTATTGTTATTGACCGCAGAGTTTACTGTCGTCGACGCACTAACTCGATAACTCCTATTAGGGATACATACGACAATAGTGGAGTGGTAAACCCCGGTAAACCCGGTAATAAGGTAAACCATCATTTTTCTTATGGGGAACATAACCCTCCGAAGTGTGTGTCGTTAATGAACTTTACACTTCCCTGTGTTTAGATGTGTCTGTTACAGTGGCCGAGGAGTGGAGGGACTGCAATGGAACGTGCTGGGCTGTTCTGCACAACGACTCGCCCGGCTCGGATGGTGAGGTTGCACTGATGCAGAGTATCGGCTGCCAGAAATACGACCATGTTTGTG
>NW_026267200.1:814535-822461 GCF_000697945.3 Frankliniella occidentalis
AATCGCGAGCATTCCAGCCGTTTCCGACAAGATTGTTGAATTGTCATATGCAGCCCTTCCACAACCTCTACAATCCTCTTGCAAACCGTTTCAACAGCGTTTCAGCCTTTTCCGACAAGAACTCAGTAAGCTATGAATAAAATTGTTCATAAGCTGTTAGTGCGTGCATCATATTCATAGACGATTTTTATTTTTGTCCACCGATAAGATGCAAATTTGTCATTTGCGTGGTGTAAAAATGCATTCTGTCCTGATGTGTTTATAATGCGCCACGCTGTGGCCAAAAAAAAAAAAAACGCCACTGGAATCTGGTGTGGATGTTGTGTTTGCACAAAAATCTCCGTAACATACAGAAAACACATCCATAAGGACATGCAAGTGCATAAGGATTTAGTGTGAACCATCAGTTATGATTCTTGCACTCCCATTTCCTCACAAACTCACCACTTAGTTTTTAGCACTAAAAAATGTGAGAATTGTAAACTGGCTCCCAAAAAATACCGAAATATGTGTATTTCAAAATTTGCTGGAACTCCACAAGAAGAACTTTTAGTTTTAAAATAGCCTACCTAGGCTTAAAGTAAAACTTAAGTGAGTAGGTACAAATGTCTGTTTTCAAATGTTAAGTTTTCTTCATACTTGTAAATGAACAGTGTAGATGAAACTAACATAAAAATTCTTTAAAAACAATCCAAAAATTTTAGTTTGAGAATGTTTCATTTACAAGTCTGAACAAAATTTAACCTTTGGGATCATACGTTTGTACCTGCTCTCCTTGGGTTCATTTTAAACGTAGGTAGGCTATTTAAAATATAAAAGTTCATCGTGTGGAGTTCTGCAAAATTTTGATAAAAAATACACATATTTGGGTATTTCTTGGTCCCAGTTCACGTTTCACAAATTTTTCTGTGCTAAACACTAAGTTATTTCCATACTATTTGATCCACAGTAATGCAGAAAACGTTGCGCAAATCTGAAGAGAAGGTTATACTGACAATTTGAATAAATCACAAAATTTAATGTAATAAAATCTAAATAAGGAACTAAATAAAAAAAATTGGTTGAGAATTCAAGTAGTACATGCTCACTTTCAGGATTAATTAAAGCTAGGGGATGCCCAAATCTACAAAGGGATCTTTGCGCACAGAAAATTTAAAAGACATACTTAAACGTTAAGTTGAAACAAATTCTGTGCGCAGTATTTTTCTTAAGGATTTGGTCATTCCATAGCTCAACTGAGATTTAAAATTGAGCACGACACTAATTATAAACCAAATTTGTATTTATATTCCTTCATTAGATTTTAAGGTGTTCATACTGCTCCAAACTAAATCGTTATGAACTTTTTAAAACCCAGCTTACAAAATATTCTGCCACTTCTCTTTTTGTGTATTACACATTACACTCTAAATATCAAGGGACAGTTTGTGTCCATTGGAAGATGCATCTGTGAGCGCATCTTGCAAGATGGAATTACTTAAAAACCAGAGAAGTGACAAATTTTTATATTCCAGTGGACAAAGTTTTACTCTGTCCGACTGTAAATGTAATACTGTCACTATGGAAGCTTCAAAACTGCATCTTGCTTGATGTGCTCAGAGAATTTTGAAATGGACAGACATTGTCCCTTGACATTTACACACTAAATCTGAAAGGACCGTTTCTGCACATCTCAACAAGATGCAAAACTGAATCCGGAAAGTAACAAATGTGCATCTATTTTGATGGACAAAAAAAATTGTCCACCAGTAAGATTGTGACTCGCTTCTAGCTAGATTCAAATATGCATCCAGTTGAGATGTGCACAAAAAGCGTCTCGGTATGGGCAAAAAGGTCCTTTAAGATTTAGAGTAAGCAATATAGACGCAAGTATGAACAATTGCTCATTGTTGCGTATTGAAAAACACGCAAATAGACAAGGTGCAGAATTTTGTGAAAGCTACGCATGAAAAAAGTACATACCAATTTAGTGTGAAACAACACCATTTACGATTCGCGCAACCGTTCCTCAGTGGCCTGGAAGACGTCAGCTCAGTATCCGTGATGGTTCACACCTCCCTAACCTCCTTGCAACGGCAGCTTGGCGCATTTAGTACAGAGCCGAGCAGCCGTGCCGCAGCCGCAGACCAGCGGGAAGGTGTTGCTGCGGGTGAACTGACTAGGCCGTTCCGACTCGGACCCCGACCTGACCTGATACCTGGGCTGGCCGGGCGCCGGGCGGCCGGGCCACCTCGCCACGCCCGCCTCGCAGCTGCCGACGCACGCGCCCCCAGCGGCGGAGCTGGACAACCGCGGACCAGGCACGCCAGCTAGACGCTAGGCCAGAGATTACGCTGGACTACGCAAACTGAACCCTGCTGTGTTGCCTTTACAACCGGGCATGTCAGCCGCTGGCTTACATGTTGGGACACGCTTCAGCAGTTATCGGCCGGGCTCCGGAGCGAGTTCGTGTCCCAGCTCAAACCGAGCGGGCTGCTGCAGCGGGGCGCGGGGCTGCGCTAGGGCCGCAGAGTGGACTAAGACTAAGGCTGCGGCTGCCAGGTCAGGGTCAGCCGGGTCCTGCCGGGCTGCCGGGCGGGGCCTCGCTCGCTCGGCTCCGGCCGGGACCCGAACTCGCCCTGGAGCGCGGCCGATCACAGCCGAAGCGGGTTCCAACCTGTCAGCCAACGGTCGACATGCCCGGTTGTAAAGGCTCGATGTGGTGTACCGCGTTACTGTTGAGGATTCGGTCGGGATTCGGAAGCGCAAACGAATTTACGGCTACGGCTGACCTCTCAAGGAGCACCACCAAACGTCACCTAATGCGTAAATGTCTCTGAAATGAACAGACTATAACATGCTTCCAAGCAGATGTGCTAAGAACGCATCCTTGCCCGATACAAAATTAGTGTAGGCTAGACCGGAAAGAGAAGAACAAGAATCATCGGGCGCTGGGAGGAGCGGGGCTGGGCGCGGGCAGTGGCAGTACCCCGCTCCTCCGTGCGCCCGTCGAGTTTTGTTCTTCTACCGTACTTCCGGTCTAGCCGAGACCCGGAGTACCCTATGGTGAACTTCCGAACGGCTGAACCCGTTCTTGGACTCGGGTTGGCTGCGATGGCTTCACAGCAGTACTTCAACTGGGAGGGTTTTGTGCTGGCCGGGACCCACGCCTCGGCGCCAGGTCCATGGGTTGAGTGCGGTAGCAGGGCCAGGGGCGTGACTGCCACAAATTTGGTACCGACGGACTCGGAAAGGTGTGCACACTGTAAAATGTGGGCCGTCCCTATGTGGGCGCGGGTGCGCCCAAGGCGTGCTGTCGGAGAACGCCTTCGTCGTCAGCCCCAAGAAACTAGAGCGCCTTGAACCATGAGAGAAGGGCGCCCTGGAGAAGAAGCTTTACAGCGCCGAATACCCGCTTTTCTGACCGAGAAACCAAAAGGCTCGTAAAATTTTCATTTTTCGATGTCGCCCTGCAGCCCATCGGATTCCTGAGTGATTTCCCCATGGCGTGGTCTTTTCCGCGTAGTTCTGCGATCAAAACTACGCTTTCCCGAGCCGATAAAAGCGCGCTGTCGGGGGTCGGCGGAGCCGACGGCCGCCTTGGCTGCCAGCTCGTCTGTCCGGTTTGGGACATTCCAGCTCATTTGCGCAGTAGTGTGTGAGCCGATTCGGTTCAAAGTTGGTATCCAGCGTTTTTCGAGGGTGCTGATTCCATTTCCGGTGTCGGATTCTACTTCCGGTTTCATCGTGGACCCTTTATGCTAACGCGATCCATCACATCGCGCCCACAACGCCCTGAAGATGAAACCGCGCTGTCGGGGGAGGAAGAAGAATAGCGGGTAGAACATAGAGGTTCCTGATTGGCGGAGCGCCTACCCCCACTACCGGCGTGACGTAGCGGCGGGAAGCTCTCGACCAATCGGTAACGTTTATGTTCTACCCGCTATTCTTCTTCCTCCGTTAGTCGAAATACACTATTGCTCGGCAACCCGTTGCGCCTCAGTTCCGGCAGGCTATGGGCTCGTAGCTTTGTTTCTTCAGGCAAAAGAAGTTCAAGTTCGTCGTCAAGTCGTCTTGCACAGCAATGTCTCGCTTTTTGAGGAAAAGACGAAACTCTGAGGAACTCCCATAGAAGAGTTCTTCAATCTCGCCTAAGATTTTGAGTAATCTTCTCAAATATATAAAGGAAAAATCCCATATGTTTTGAGGAGACGTCCTCGAAATCTGTGGAGGTTTTGTCAACCCAGGGGAGTTCCTCAAAGTTTTCCCTTTCCCCTCAAAAACTGAGACATTGATTTTACCGTGGCATGTCTCGTGAAGCGCTTCCCGGGGCCTCTGTTGCTTTGTCCCGTCTCCAACGCTCCTGCTGGCTGAGCCACCTGCGCCTCCCGGCCGGGATTTCCTCTCCTCCGCGCGCCCCCCCAGGGGATTAGCGCCGAGGGCGGCCCGGGCTGGGGTTCCCGCCAAGGAAACGGTGTCACCCACGGTGCTGCGAGGTTAGAGCCAATCTGCCTCACGGTAGCAGCAGGTCCCAGAATAAGGCATTCCGGCAAAGCTGAAATGCAGAAGAATGCGGATGGAACAGGAAAACGGGACTCACCATGTTAAAGCAAAGCATACACACTAACTGGGAAAGTAATTTTCACATAGTCCCCAAGAGACTGTCTCGATCATGAGGCACGCCCCCCCCCCCCCCCTTCGCCATCTACAGCGCAGAGCGGACGCCCACGTTTGTGGTTTGTGTGTCCAGTGTCTCGTTCGCGTTTTGGTAAGCCAGGAACTGACGCACCACCACCGAACTGTTCAGGGAGGGAACAGCGGTGCACTGTTATTCAAATGCTATCATATAACATTCAATAAAAAGTGAATTGTGTCACGTGCCCTAGAATGTCATGTGACATTCGTTATAGACCGTGACAAAGGTACGCCTACGATGGACTAAGTCCGTGATGGTATAGAGTAGCAATGCGTGGGTAAGCATGCACGTTGTAAGGAATGCGACATAGCATTCTAAGAAATGTGACAGTTAACATTATATTGAATGTGACGTCACACCCGCAGCGTTCGCAGCGCTGCCGCGGCAGCACGTCGCCGCGCCACGCCACCGCTATTTGTGTGTGCGTTTAAAGGATTCCGGTAAAGCTGAAATGCAGAAGAATGCGGGGAAGAAGAAAACGGAAATCGCTATTCCTTAACATGGCAACTTCCGTTTTCTTGTTCCTCGCACTCTTCTGCATTTTTGAGCTTCACCGGATTGCTTTTTATAGACTAGATAGATGAACGCTAGACCATATGTTTCGCGTAATAGTCTTCGCAATATCTCACGACACACTGTTACGCTTAGCGGCAGCGCTACATCAACCCCAAAAAGCGATAGAGGCACTAAGGGCTTACGCAATGCCCTTTGGTATATATCATGTTTACGAACATTTTGGCCCAAAGTAACACTTTTTATTTCCCTTAGGAAAAAAGTTACAGGGGCCTAAAGTTGGCAAGGTGTCTTACGGGAGATTCGGGTAGGCAACCCGCACGTCCCTTAAGGCTAATGTTAAAAGTACGGCCTTATTCGAGCCATTTGGGATCAAATCAAATCGACACCCCTTTGAATGACTCTTCTTTGTTGCTATAAGAACGACTCCCGATCAAAATATCGAGATTTACTACGGCCAATGCAGAGCAAATGGGGGGTGAACTTTGGTCGCCTGCAGATCGGGAAGAAGGCCCCCCACAGCACCTTTTTCCCATTTTTGTCCCTTTTCGCACGTTATCTACGCTAAAATTACTCTTTATAAAACAGGTTTCTTTGCGTTTTTATTCTTTCACTGGTTGACGGACGAGCTGACCATCCGATCGCTGTCGGACTTGTTCCAGAAAAGATCCGGAGCCCACTAGAGTCGGGTGAACAGTCCGAGACGGGTTGTCCGATTTTCGTCCGACACGACCGGGTTCGCCCGCTCCCCGCCCAATGCGTCGGACTTTCGTCGGACTTTCGTCGGACTGTCCGAGTGGAGCCCGATGAAGCGGCGACCCGCACCTTTCGGACTGTCCGGTTTTAGCCCGATGCCGGTGCCCTTATGAAAGGGCGAGGGGCACACTCTAAAGAGTCATTTCTTAGATTCGCTTAAACTTCTAAGTAGCTTAGTACGCTAGAAACGTCTTGCAAATTTGTAGCAGGCAACCTATGGCACATCCACGCAGTATGGGTTGCCTACCTTCGGTAGTTCTGGGCTGTCAAATCAATCAAAGGTAGCAGGACAGGCGCTATTAAGATTTTGAAGTATTAACACAAGATTATTTATTTTTAATCGTACAGCATGGATCACAACACGTGAAATATTGGTGTGGATGTGGAACCGATGGCGATCACTGGTAAAACAAGGATATCCTACCTTTGAAAGACACTACACCTCAAAAGGCACCAGTTCATTTTTTAGAAATATTTCCTGCCTATAGAATAAATAAAATTTCAACGTCTCATTTTCGTAAACTATGCAAAATTCCGCGTCAAACGAGCATTCATGTGATGTGGTCCTGTACAAAATTCACATAAAGTGATTGCATTATTTTGAAACTTTTTTAATTTTATTTTTATTTTTAGACCGCTTTTTAGAACCCTATCACATTCGGGCTGCTCGTTTAATACGGAATTTTGCCAGGAACGCAAAAAATGTATTGAAGAATTTGATTGGTATGCTCAGACAGAAAATATTTTGAAAACACAGAAATAAAACCCTTTGGCCCCCCTAAAAGGAGTTTAACACTCCTGGAAAGGTCGGACATCGCACATTTGTTTTTCCATTGAATAATCGCACTTGAAAGTGCACTTTTCTGTTTTTGACCGGAGAGAGGGGGGGGGGGATTTTTACAAATAAATAGGACTTTAACTCAGTTTGATATTTATTATCAAGAAATAGCAGGCAGAACACAGAGCTTGTTTGATTTGAGAATCAAGAGACTTTCATTTGCCTGGCGTGGCATACCAAGGTTGGCTCTGTGAACAAGTAGCTGAAATAACCTCGTTAAAAGAGCGGGTCGTGAACATTTGGTGGCCTAAAGAGTGCCTGAGCACAGATGCACCTGAAGAGAAGGAGATCAAGAAAAACAGGAAAAAGTGTCCGGAACCTGAAAAATTGTACTCCACATCAGTGACTGAGCTGGACATTGGTGGTAAGTATTTCAAGCAGCATCGCTGACCCACTGAAAATCCAGAAAATCATTCTCATATAGACAAATTGTTTGCAGAACGTCTTGATATGCTTCAGAGGAAAAAACATGTAAACCCAAGTGGTGGGATTGTGAGCATGGACAAGGAATCGAGACGGCTTTTATGCAGAAAAAAAAAAACAGACCAAGTCATGGTTGTGGATGTTTCGGTAAGATCATTCTACTCACAGATTGTTTTTCTCCCAGTTACCGCTCATTGATTCTGTTCTGCAACTAACATTTGCAGGCGAAGCTTGGTTCCAATAAACGGAAGCAGTCAAGTCAGCCCTCGAAGCCAGCGCCACCATCCAAAAAATCCAACAGAAGCCTACTTCCCCCAAGCGAGAAATTTTTGGAGACTTGTAGTACCAGCTTAAGCAACAAAAAAACAATTGAGGTAAGTTGATTTAATGGCAATCAAGTTACTACTTCCCAATCACTTTTATCGAGAAATATTGCATTGCATTGTATTGCTTTTCTCAAAGGTCCACTCCAAAGACGATGACTTGTTTCATCCGGATAAGGCTGCTCCTCCTGAAAGCATGTCGAGATCATCGCTGATACGCAGCATAGCACAGTCGAGGGCTTAAAATCTCGAACTGAAGCAGCGGCTGCAAAGCAGTGAGGCCCTGATACATTCTTCGGAGGTAAGTACAGCTACCTCCACTTGGATGTTGTTGGGTTTATGTTGAACATATAAGCAGGAGTAATTCATCTTAAATATGTGTTTATTCCCAACAGCTG
>NW_026267200.1:822511-823991 GCF_000697945.3 Frankliniella occidentalis
GCGATGGTCTGCCATCATACCTCTCAGACAGGTCGCAAGGCCTGTATGACAAGAGTCATCCTAAGCCTGCAGTGCCCAAGGTAAATCGTCTGTCATCCCCTATTCTGACATGGTTGCCACAAAATTTTCATTTCCATTTTCCCTGAGTTTTCCCTGATTTCCAGACCATTTCTCCCCACATTTCCCTGAGTTTTAAGCACCGTTCCAGAGGTAAACAAATAACTCCCGAATTGACGAGGACCATGGCCTTATGGTAGAACAAGACCCCGAGCGAAGCGAGCGCGAAAAATTTTGGGTCAAAACAACCAACTTGGACGTCAAAATGTGTGTTTGAGCTACACAGAAAATAGAAAGCAGTTTAAGGACTGATTAGAACAAATTTCCCTGGCTTTTTTTCATTTTCCCTGAGTTTTCCCTGATTTCCCTGACAGTTTTTTATTTCCCTGAGTTTTCCAGGTTTTCAAGGTTTTCCAGAGTTGTGGCAACCATGTCTGAAGTAGTGCAAACAATAGTCAAGCGTAATATTTATAGTCATTCTTTGTGATTCAGGGACCACCGAAGCCCCGACCAGCGGACGCCGAGAAACGTCCTTACAGAAAGCGGGGAACGGTGGGTACCCTGCGCGGGGTGCGGCAATCACCTAGGAAGCGGGCTGCCGCGGTTCCCGAAGCAGTGCCTGCACCCCAAGTCCGGTTACCATCCGTACCCGAGGATGAGTCATGGAACCAACCTGGGCCGAGCAGCGCGCCTCAAGCCCTGGCACCGGAAGAGCCCCTGACTGTGGAAGTGCCACACAAGGAAATGGCTGATGTAGTTTTATACCAGCTTAAGTAGCCTAACCTATTTCTTTAATGAAACTAGGTAGATGTACGCCAGACCACGTCTCGCGTAACAGGCTTCGCGATATCTCACGAAACACTGTTGCGCTGCGACGCGCCTGACATACATCTACCTAGGCCTGCGGCGCTGACACCCGAGTCGGGCAAAGGCCAGGGTCGAAAATGGGCCTGCAGCCCTAAAAGTCACAAATTTTCCCCTCGGGGTTTTATTTTGACGAGTAACCCCACCAGTGACCATGAAATATCTGAGGAAAAACATTAAGATCTTTTGGGGTCATTTTCGTGTGAAAAACGCCCTCTTGCGCCCATACGGTTAGAGATAGAGCCAAACGGACGAAATAGGGTATTCCGCTACAACACAATCGGAACCTAAAGAGGAAAAGCATGACTACCCGATCTGTTTCCTCCTGAACGCTGATTGGCCGAAGATGGCGTGGCTGTGGCGGTCAGCCAATGAGCGCGCAGAGGGAAACAGATCGAGCAGTCATGCTTTTCTTCTTTAGATTCCGGTTGGCTTGCAGCGGAATACCCTATGAGCACCTTGCCCCGTAAGAAGAACAAGAAGAACAAGATGGCCGCCGCGTGGCGGAGCGTAGCGCGGTCTCACAACAAAGCAGAAAGCTGCCGGCAAAAGGGCGCGG
>NW_026267200.1:832191-835261 GCF_000697945.3 Frankliniella occidentalis
AAGTACAGCTACCTCCACTTGGATGTTGTTGGGTTTATGTTGAACATATAAGCAGGAGTAATTCATCTTAAATATGTGTTTATTCCCAACAGCTGTACCCACCTTCAAGCTGCAGTTGGACTCAATTCTGGAAAAGTTTGCAGAAGTCAACAACAGCCAGCTTCACCAGTCTGTTGAAACTTCAAAATTGTTAAGTAGCAGTTGCAGCAGTAGGAGCAGCAAAAGCAGTAAACATAGAAGAAAGGTATTCAAAAATTATTTGCTTTGAAATCGTGCAATTAAGTGCAATAACAACAAGTGTAATCCGTCTTTTAATCTTTCTCACAGGCAAGTAGCAAGGAAAATGTGCCAAGCATCAGTGTACCAGTGACTACCACCCTGCAGGAGAGAATTGTAAGTTGAATGGAAAGAGTAAAAAGAAGGAACTTGTTGCAAAAATGAACAATCCACATGTTGATTTTACAGAACTGCGGAACACAACACTCAAGAGCCTATCGAACGTTCCGGAGAACGCTCGGTTTGTGAATGCTAAGACTACTGTCAAATTCGGCGTCACCAAAAGACATTATCCTGCGTAGATTTTACTGATTAGTGGTAAGTTGAATTTTTTGAGAGACAGGATTTTTTATTTATCGATAGCATATTTCTTTTCTCAACCCTGGACACTGATAACTTCAATTCGCGTTCGGTCTTTCAACCCCCCAAGCGAGGGCGGGCTAAACATTTTGCCCTCGAATTAGTTTTTAGTAGTTACTCGCTTTGTTCTGTGCATTTCATAAGTATGCTCGAGAAAATTAAGCGACACTCACTGTTTCTTTCCAACTGTTCTTTTTATTTCAACACCATGTTTTACGTTTTCAATAATGCATTTATGTTTAGTCCATCTTCATTCATTTGTGTATTTCTAGCATTCTGTGTTAAATTACTGTTTACTTCCACATACATTTCTTGGAAAGTAGGTCCATAAATCTTGTGTGGAAACGGTTTTTATAAAACTGTTTTTGTGTGCTGACGATATTGCTGAATTAGATAAGAAGGGCATTGAAGTGAAGAAGCAAATAGCTGAACGTCTTGCAGCTTCATTGAAAGCACCTACCTCTTCCAAAAGATCCCGGAAACAATCCAGCAAGTCGGAATCAGTAGCATCTGATCAAGCTGTGGCTCGTGCTCTGGGCAACAGGGCACCAGTACAGTACCACCACAGCTGCAAGAATCCCACAAGGAGGCCCAACAGACAGCCAAAGCCGTCAAGCTGAGCAAATCGCTTGGGTCCAATCAGTTGGACAGCGAGGTGCTGTCTGCTGTTCGTGAGTCGAGAAATACACTTAGTAAGTTTATTATTAGTCACCTTTTGCGCAACACACCAGGTTTTGCAGAATTAATCAATACAAGTGTCAGACAACTCATACTAATAATAGTGTTTAAAAAAAATCAGCTTCTGAAATTTGAAGGTCTGCAGTTTGTTGAGTTTGCAAATCAGTTCATTGATGTTCAGTGAAAGCTACATAACAGGTATGGAGAGCATTCATCAAACCACTTACTTCTCTGCTTGCTGGATGGGTAATTGAGATCTTAGAAAGAAATTAATTCGTAAATATATATTGACTTGTTGAGTGAAGTTCCCGGACATGTCTTTCCCTAGTGATTCCCGTACATTTCCCCTCCTAAACGTGGCGGTAGCGCCTAAACGGCTTCAGATAGGGCAAAAACAGACGAAATTTTCGCCCGGAGGGCCGTAATGGGACGAGTTACTCCTTAGGGAGCATTCTCGAAAATCACCAAAAAAAAAATTGAAATAGTAGCTTGTGGAACGAATGCCCAAAATAACCCCTAAATATGAATTTGAGAAAAAAAATTTTGATGTGTCCTTCGATGACACATTTAGAACAACAATTTCCCAAAGTAGAATTAAAATCGGGAATTTACACTTGGCGGGGTTCCCTTGTGAGCTGAGAATATTGCTCCTCAAACTTGTGCGAATGTTGCTGAAGCCAGAGCACATCCGGATCAACAACCAAACTGGACAGTTTTTGACAGACCGGGATTTCCAGAGGCGCTGGGACAAGCCATGGATGACCCCACTGCGTACCTACCCCTGGATCATGCGGAATCATGGCCGCTTCCAAATTCACAATCTACTTGGGCAGGGTACGGCTCTCCGTGGATGAGATACGGGAGGTGAAGTCCACCTGCCGCCTGTACCTGGCAGCGCTTTGCAAGGAGTTGGTGAAGAGGCTGCCTGATAGTATCAGCACGTACGAGGCGGTGCGGTTCTTCACCCCCGCAGAGAGCACAAGGACGGGCCCGACAAGGAAATCACTTTTCCAGCTACCCTTCGGCCTCGCGGGTGAGTTATTAAAGGAATTCTTTCTTGAGTATCTAATCTGTGCACAAAACATTCTGAACACCCATTTTAATTTTTATACATTTGTCCGTAACAGAACCCGGGGTGGATCTGGACCGCCTCAAGGCCCAATGGGACGAACTACCCCTCGTAAATTGGAGAGAGAGAGATTTGGTGGCGAGATACCTCGCGATTCCGTTGCGTTCTGGGTCGAAGTGTACGACTGTATGGATGCAGCAGGGAACAAACGGTTTCCAGACTTAGCGCGATTTGCACTGCGCATCCTCTTCCTTCCGTTTTCAAATGCCGATGTGGAGAGGGTGTTCAGCATAATGAATGCTGTCAAAAATAAGCTGCGAAACCGGATGTCCGTTGCTATCCTTGCAGCTAAACTTCGAATCCGGCTACGGTTTGGAGTCAGGGGAAAATGTTGCACCAAATTTGAACCAACGCAGCGTATGTTTCACCCTTGTAGCACATATCGTTCTTAGAACGTTTACGGAACCTTCAGAGAACCAAAAGAACATTCTCAGAACGTTGTCTGAATGTTTGGTGCTACAAGGGCAGCTGTTCACAGCTGGAATGTACGATGCGAAGGTGGGGCAGCAGAGGGCGGCGGAGGCAGAGGGTGAGGGTGAGGCGGAGCTTGAGGTCGACGACCTACCTGCCTTTGAAGAGGCCCTCAATGTTTTGGCGTTCGACGAGAATGAGCCATACGAAGAGTTA
>NW_026267200.1:844639-846336 GCF_000697945.3 Frankliniella occidentalis
GCCTGTGTTGTGAAGAAACATTCTGATATTAACTTGTTTGCACCTTGTAAATGCCTGTGATAAAAATAGCTAGTTGAAGACAACATTAGATATATACGTATGTATATAAGTGAGAACATTGTAAATCTTAAATATGTCAAATATGTACATTTTTCTACAATGTGTGTTGTTTATTGAATTCACTATTTGTAGAAGTCATTAATGTAAAATGAATGTTGAATAAATTTTAAAGCAGGCACTAACAGTTGACTTCGTCTTTTAATTTGAATTTTTCCTGAACCTGAGTATAGAAAAAAAAAATTATTGAGCCTCAGTTAATATGGTGGAAACTTTTTTCCGTTCATTTTTCTATTTAGAAGTTAAGAGAATAATTTTCAACTTCACTACCACATTTATATTTGTCATTATTTTGTGAAGAAAATCTTTAGATAGGTTATGACATCACAGTACTTTTTTCACCTCAGTGTCAACAAAATATAGTTGATGGATGATAATTTGAACAAGATTTGAATTACTATGAAGAACGTTTTGGCCGGCGCCGGCTCCACGGAACGCAAGTCCGAAACGCAATGTGCCCTAGCGGCCCTAGCCCCTCCCGAGCTTGCCCCTCCGATCCGAGGCGAGCTTCGGCTCTCTTCGGCCATTTTGCCCCTCCTCGTTCTCCGCCCGATAGGACATTATCAATATCAACATGGACATCAAAACAAGCAACAGCAGACGACGAAGACACAATGTTACATCTGCGAGAAGACCAACCACAACTACTAGCAGATGCTTCAAAGGACCGTTTCCACAGTGCCCACATTGTCAGCGGACAAATGATGATCAAAAGGACTGCCATTTTAAGGACAGTGAAAGTGCAAATCAACCCAAAAGGTTTAAGATATCTGACAATGACAACGGTCCCAAAGGGCCCCGCAGCTGGGTCGTGAAAAAGACTGAGGCGAATATGGCCAAAGCTGGCTGTAGTAGTAACAATATTGTTGTACAGGATAATGGTAATAAAGATTATGAAATGTATATTGATAGTCCTTGTTCTAATACCATGACAGGTGACCTGCGCAGTTTGCAAAACTTCTGTGAAATTAATAGGGAACCAGTTATATGTGCTGCCAGGCAAACTCTTTACACCAAAGGAAAAGGTGACAAAATTAATTGCTAATATTGGGCTTGAAGAAATTAGTAGTGTGACTTATGTGCCTGGATTAACCTCCAACTTGCTTTCAGTGGCTAGTATATCTAAATCTGGTCTGGTAACAGTTTTCCGAAACAACACTTGTGAGAGTCCAAAAATATCGATACCCTTGGTGCACCTCTCCTCAAAACGGAGGAGGTGAATGGCCTTACATTTTTACTCGTAAAGGCACGCACGGAGGTTCTGAAGGCGTTTGCAAACACTCTCTTCAGAGGGTGCGAAACTCCCCCTTCTACCTCTACTGCACACCTTTCATAGGCGTTCTCGGCGGCCAGAAGGTGTTTAGGAACGGCTCGGGAGCGCTTTACACAGGCGTTCTGATAGGTGTGCCACGGGTGTTTAGAAATTTGTATCGTGAACACCCCATCCCGCGGGCCAAAATAACCCATAGTAAATGGTGTTCGTTGAACACAGGTTCAACACAAGGTCGAAATAGTGCAAAGAGGAAGACAAATACAATTCCAGAATTATTCAACTTGTTATTTATATTTATTGTAACTTA
>NW_026267200.1:846386-851884 GCF_000697945.3 Frankliniella occidentalis
CTGCTGGCGTGGATTCTGATTGTTCTCTGATTACTGTTCAACAGCTTTGAAGCTAAATAACACATATACAGCACTGTGGCTTCATCCTTCGGCCGGCCATTTAGCGGAGATGGGGGTCCCTCTCATAGCCGCGCCGGCCTAAAGGGGAGAACCGTGCGGCGCGGCTATGCGAGTGGCCACTGTACATTAACGTGCTTATTGGAGAAAATCGTGACTACAAAAATCGAGGACGAGGAGAAAGTAAATAAGAAGAGAATATTTCTGGGCCAGGCTCTCATGTTCGCAAGCAGGCCTAAGTCGTACTTGCCACCAGCTCTCCTCGGCCTCTCCACGGACCTGCACCGGAGGTTCGGCTCGAGGGAGCTGACCGACGAGATGAAAGCTGCAGGTTTCGGCGGCGGCTACAAGGAGGTAAGGCGCTCGAAATTGTCTCATCAGACACAAGCGGTGCACTTAGTGGGGTGATAGTGTGTCTGGGCGGTTTTCACCTGCTCATGTCGTTTCTTGGTGCCATTGGGCACATCATGGACGGGTCCGGGTTGGAGGACCTTTGGGGACAAGTGTACGGCCCCAACACCGTCAAGATTATGATGTCCGGGCTCGCGCCAACCAGGCGCATTCTCTGGCCCAGGAAGCCGTGGGTTGCCCTCCTTCTCGACGAAGTGCCCATAGAAGGCGACACCAAGGCTAACATTAAGGAGATACAAGAAGCAGCACTCCGGAAGAATCCCAACGTTGACCCGGCAAGTGTGGCTGCCGATGACGTCGTGCGCGCCCTGCGGACTTCCCTGGGGCACTCGGGGGAGGAGGCCGCGGAGAAGAGCAACACTGGGCGGCTGTGGTGGCAATACTTCAAGCTGGTGGGGCTCCTTCGGCTGTATGTACGCGCAGAACGTGTAGGAGACTGGGAGCTCCACCTGGAGTGCATCCGGGCCATGCTGCCCTACTTCCACGCGGCGAGGCGCATCCACTACGCGAAGTACGCCCACGTGTACGTACAGCAGACGGACGCGCTGCAGGCGCGCGCCGCCGCGGAGGGGCGGGCGTGGCTGTTCACCGTGCGCCGTTAGCCACAGCATTGGGATAGTGTGCGGACGGACATGGTGATAGAGCAGAACCTCATGCGCCTCATCAAGTCTAGGGGTATGCTGACGGGCCGCGGCTTCACCGAGAGCGCGAAACTGCTCTGGATCCTCTCCGCCCCGGCCCCGGCAGTGCTCGAGGTGAGCGCCGCTGTCCAAGAACTCACCGGGGTCTACAGAGCGTCCTCCGGGCAGCACGTGGAGCTGCGGGACAGCTTTGTGGAGCGAGACACGCGCCACCTGACCAAATTCACCGAATGGCTGCGCGAGCACTCGCCATTCGTTGCCATGGAGCACCCCTTCAAGGTGCAGTGCATCTCCACTGGCAAGCTCGGCAGTGATGAGGTGAGCTACTACAAGGCCCAGGAAGTCGGCGTCGGGCTTATAAAGGAAATGTACGGGAAGGACTTTGGACACGTCGGCGCCAAGAGGAGGGGCATCGTCATCCCTTTGTCACACAGTGCGCCGGTAAACAAGAAACAGCCAAGTGCAGAAGAAGTGAACACTAACCTCTTGTTTATGCAGATGTGTTGGGTTGGCGTGACGCCGGAGAAGCTTAAAGAGCTCTTGCAGTACGAGCTAACGTCCAAGCCGGGCGCCCTGTTTGACGACAAAGGGTTGATGCGACACAACGACAAATCAGATCTCGCGCGGCGACTCCGCGAAGAAGACTGTGTTGTATTACATACAGTTTCTCTGATTGCAAATAAATGTAATTATGTATCATAAAATTCTCATATGTATGTAGCCTCTATCAGGGTCAATATGTAATGATAATTTCTCATACTCATAGTCTCCTACCCGGGCCCCAGGTACCATCGGCCATGTTTGTGTATGTACTTCCTGTTCCTCTTCTCTGGCACTTCGCCTGCGTACACTGTACTAAGCGGACGTATTATTAAAAAGTTATCCAAGTGCATCAAACTCTAGTTTGAGTTTTTACTTAACAAATCCTCATAACCTGAACTCATTATAGAACTTCAGGTTATGGGCGCAGTTGGAACTCTGCATCAAAAAAGTTACATTTAGTAAAAATTGTGTGATTGGGATAGTGACTTGTGTGTTCGGCAAAGCGTGTGAGTGCAACACGTGTTTGGTGTTTTGCAAGTGAGGTTGGGTTGTTCCGCTCTCTGTTCCGGGTTAAGCATCTGAGTGCCTTTCATTTAAAAGTAAAGTAAAAAGAAAGGATTTGATTTAAAATTTATGTGTTGGAGCTGTTAAGGCCGCAGCCCTCGCTCCTAACCGAGCGTGGAACACAAAGGTTGAGGAGGAATTATAGTAGCCTTGCACGGTGTTGGAGTCGTAAGGCCGCGACCCACAATTCAGGTACGGTACCCGCCGGGTGGAACACACGGAGCAAAGCTAGCTAAATCAGGGACGCCTGGCTACAAATATAGAGTCACTGAGGACGCTTGGTGCACTCGACAATTATACAATGGAGTCTCGAGTAAGGGCAACTCGGATTAATATTCCGGCCCCTGTTTTCGATGGCACCGGTTTTTCCAACTGGCAACGCGAGATGGAAAGACACCTGGTGTATGTGCACCCTAAGATGCTTGACCTAGTCCAGATGGAGGTCACGACGGTCTGGGAGGAATACACTCCTGAACTTGGTGACTAGCTGGCAGTACGTAAACGAAAGCAGGATGGGCTTCAAGAACTAGAAGAGTTGGAAGCAACATGTGTGGCCCTCCTATCGTCAACCCTGTCTGGTGCTCCTCTAGAACTAACTTTGGATTGTGAGAGTGCAAAGGAGATTTGGGACACATTGTGTGAGAGGTATGAGAGTAAGTCTCTCCAGCACCGACAACTAGTGGGCAGGAAGCTCAACAACATGAAGTACAAGCCGGGGCATACGCGTTTCGACGCCCTGCTTCGTGAGTCCCGGGAGGCTGGGGCAGTCGTGGACGATACGGAGAATGTTCTCAAATTCGTCCTGTCGCTTCCTGCTGACTACGAATCCCTCACGGCGTCGTGGACGGGTTCAGCGACGTCTCCGACGCCGACTATGAGCTCGGTGCGAACTGCAATTGAAGAGTTTGAAGAGGCCCGCCAACACCGGCGGAAGACAGGGCAGCCGTCTTCGTCAGCTGTCGTCTCTCCAGGTTCCGCCTTCTCCGCGCGCGGCGGACGCGGCGGCTCAAATCATTATCGGGGCCATGGGCGGCCCTCTCCGTACGCCTCAACCTCGAGAGGGTGTTCAAACTGCGGCCACTTCTCACATCACATCAAGGACTGCTACAAGCCCGGTGGTGGCGCATATCAAGGATGGACTCGAGGCTGAGGCCGGGGAGGCTTTGGATCAAACCCAAAGACCGCGCCATCACCTGAAGACGCCGGCCGTGGTCGCGGTGGTTTTCGAGGAGGCCGTGGCAGCTATCGTGGGGGCCGTGGTGGCTTCACAACAAACACCCAGCAGACAGCTTCGGTAGCGAGCGAAGGGCAGCAGCCCAAAGAGGAAACTGCATCTCAGGCTGCAATGGTTAAGTTTGTTGGAAATTCCATGCACAGTATCGCAAATGTAATTCTTGTTCATTTTCTGTTAGATTCCAGAGTTGCATTTCAGCCTTAAGTAATTGGGATGTAAAACGGTTAAAACATATGGATGTTAAATATAACTTTGTTAAAGATTTGTGTAGAAAGGGATTGTTAGCCGTAGACTATTTACCATCCTCTGAGCAGAAGGCAGATATTATGAATAAAGGGTTGCCTGTTGACACTTTTAATAAACATATAATTATTTTAGGTATGTATGTGTTCGAGAAACTGAGGTGGGGTGTTGTATTATAATCAGTTTCTCTGTTTGTATATAAATGTAATTATGTATCATATAGTTCTCATATGTGTGTAGCCTCTATCAGGGTCAATATGTAGTGATAATTTCTCTTACTCATAGTCTCCTACCCGGGCCCCATGTACCGTCGGCCATGTTTGTGTATGTACTTCCTGTTCCTCTTCTCTGGCACTTCGCCTGCGTACACTGTACTAAGCGGACGTATTCGTAAAAAGTTATCTAAGGGCATCGAACTCTAGTTTGAGTTGTTACTCAACTAATCCTCATAACCTGAACTCATAAAACTTCAGACTGCTTATTAGAAGACCTGGACATCTCCGCCGCACACCTCCCTGGGACTTCCCCCAGCAGTATCAGCGAGGGTGGAGCAGCGGGGGCGGCAGCAGCGGAGGCGGCCTGTGAGAACATGGCGCGGTTGACGGTGGCCACCTCCTCCACTCAGTGAAATGGCCGAAAGCCGAAGAATTGGGCGAAGCAGTGAAGTACCGACACGTGTGCAAGAAGTACGTGGACTACTGCTCCGGCACACTGGCGCCCCCGACTCCCCTGTCACGCCTCACAGTGGTGTTCGACGGCTACGGAGTAAGATGGAGCACCAAGGACGAGGAGCAGCAGCGGCGTGCGGAGAGCAGACAAGACTGCGCTGACGTAAACGTCGGAGACGAGAAAGAAATCACCTGTGGCAGGGGGAAATTTTTGAGCAACAAGAAGAATAAGTCCGCCCTGATAAGGCTCCTCCGGGGACACCTGCACGCTGCTGCTGGGATAAGCAAGTTTCAGCCGAGTTGCAGAGGGAAGATATGAGAGATGTTCTGCTCCCGCTGCACGCCATGTCAGGGTGCGACCGGGTGACATTAACTGTGCCTTGTACAACAAGGGGAAAGGCGACAGTGTGGAGCGCTGTGGAAAAGTCAGCCGATGCGCTCACGACCCCGACGCGACGCCCGAGGCCGTGGCGCGTGCAGGTGAAACGTTTGTTTTGACGCTGTACAGACGGAAAGAGACAGACATATGTCTAAATGCGCTGCGGTACTACCTTTTTAAGGAGGTCTGCGCCAAGAGGGAGTTGTCAGATGAAATAAATATTGCAACCCTTCTGCCCACTTACGGAACCTGCATGCAGTTTTCGATTTGCTGTGACAACTCGAGACCCACCTGCGCCTAAGGTGATATAGAGATGTAGAGGTTCTCCCAATAGGAGCGCTTGCGCCCACCTATGTACATTACACCTTACCTGCGCCCCCAGCTATCCTCAAGGACACATCTTGCGGCTGCAAGAAGGGGTGCGCCGCCAACACAAACTGCTCGTGCCGAACAATTGGCAATGCGTGCGACGAGGCCTGCTTCCCCTGCCGCGGGGAAACATGAAGCAACACCGTACATCAGGAGGTCGACGACTTCAGCGACCTTGAATACCTGATATGAGGTACGTAAAATATTTTTGGTTAACCCTGCTGATGCAACTATTTTAACGTTAGAGTTAACGTTGATGATGATGATGATGAAGTATTTAGTCCTGTTTTACTATATAAGCCACAAGGTGCAGAAGTTGTTCTGGGACATGAATCTCTCAATCGTCTTTCTAAAGATACCCTTCTTCTGGGCATTCAGAGCCGAGAGCA
>NW_026267200.1:856594-864660 GCF_000697945.3 Frankliniella occidentalis
TGTCATTGCATTGAATGCGATAATCTTAACATATTTTGCTGCAATGATAAATTATCGCAGAAAAATATGCTGAAATTATCGCACTCAATGCAATGACGAATGCCTATTTAGTGCGATAATTTTTTTATGGCTCCCCCAGGTGCAATATTTTGTGGGAATCGCATTTTGGCTGTGATGTTTAGTTATGTGTCGAGCCTCCCACTGGATTCATGCTCGAGCCCGCCTTGTGGGCTCCGGGGGCCGAAAGGGGCAGCGCAATTCTGTTGGCTGAGGACAGCCAGTCAGTTCCGCTGTTACCCGCGGGTGGCACCGCGACGGTGGTGGCACTGGGGACGGCAGCGACAGCAGCAGCGTTCGGAACCTTGGCGTGGGGGTCACGACGGTGGCGGAGGGGAGGAGGGGGGCGGCACCGGCGGTGTTGAGCTTGATGAAGTTGAGGGCATAGCTGTGAAAAAAGGGGAACAATAAATTAGTGAACTTATAATGCTTAGCAATTAATTTGAAGCACAAAGTAAGTGCCAATTTTGGTAATTATTGACACTTTTGAGTAATAAACTTTACCGTTTCTTAAGGGGGGTTTTATAACTTAAGTTCACTATTTTGGCATTTTCTCAATTTCTTTTTTCTGGAGGGGGGGAGAGTGGAAGGGGGGGGGGAGCTTAGTGTTACGACCATTACCAATGTGTGAGTGAATTTTGTTTCACTGCATCTCATTAAACAAAGGAACAACATCAGAATGTACTTTCGGCCCCTTTTCATGGTCTTGCCAGCCTGAACCTACAGGAAACCTGCTGTCTATTTTAGAAGCTTGCACGCAAGATTCCTTTGACAAATATTGGTTTAAAAACCTGCAGTTAAGTTTTCCATAATCCGTACCAGAAGAAATATAAAATGACAAAGGGGTTTTAGTATACTATCTAAAACAATCTTGTATTATTTTATTTTACAATTAACTAAACACTCTTAAATTCAATTTCGTTACATTGCTAATGAAATATTTTTATTTTAGGTAGTACACCAAAACCCCTGAGTCGTTCTATAGTCCTTGTGGTTTTGATTCGAGAAAACCTTATGACAGATCTTTAGACCAATATTTGTCGAAGGAATCTTGTGCGCAAGCTTCTAAAACAGGCAACAGCTTTCAAGTATTTTTTTTAAACTGTTACTGGTGGTTAAGAACAAGTTTTACATAATGTTATTGTTTGTGAAATCCAATTACATGTAGCTGTAGATTCATTTCAATACATTCTTTAGTAAGGATTTTATGCAATTTTAGAGTGAGTAAAACATTTCTAGGTACATTGGGTGTTTGAAAAGAGATTGAATGTATCTTACCTAATGTTTGCGGTATGAATTGAATGATTATAATTTAACTGTTTCCAAGTAAGCAATGTGAATTCAGGAGGATATATTGCATAACTTGTAGGAGAGATGTTCTGCATCATTTCTATTAGAAAGTGCATGTGAAATATTTTTGAACTACTTAAGAAACGGTGAGGTGTATTACTCAAAAGTGGAAGGGCAAAATTATCACTAAACTTAGCATATAGCTTTTACTAAAGGGCCTTGAAAAAAATTATTCTAATCGGAGGCTATTGTATCCTAAAATTACAACATTTCTATAAAGATCTAACTCTTATGTACTTCTTACTGTTCCAACTTTGATTATTAAAGAACGGCACAAGTACTGGTTTCCCACTCATCCAATATCGTATAACTCTCAGAACTTGAAGAGTTCATGTGAAAAGAATATTTAGTTATAAAGCTAATTAGTACATTTCACTGCAGTCTTTCATAAGAAACTTTTCACTTCAAATGATAATTTCAAATTGTGCACCTTCAACTAATTATACAGGCCAAAACTCCTAATATTCTTTCTCAAACAGGTAAATATTTTTGTGAACTCACCGCACTTTAAGACTTCGATCTTGTTCAGTTCGACTTGAATACTGCTGTCCTGTACGCTGGCAAAGTTTGGGTGGTTGACATCCTATAAACAGATAAAGATGTAGGTTAAGAACAACCATAATTTCAATAGAAGGGGGTCTTATTAAAAAAAGAACTTCAAATCAAAATATAGATAACAACGTGATTTAACCAACACATACCTTGACAAATTGCGTCCTGGACTCAGAACAGTGCCCTTCGATGTTTTAACTCGCTCCTGATTTCTCGTAACACATCAACCATAAGACCTGATAATTTACAACAGGTTATGAGCTCCAGTGCTACGCACCTACTGCGCCAGTGATCCGTGAGAAGAATTGTGTTTTAAGTAAAGAAGTAGACTTAGTTTGTGGAACCCGGGTCGACCGGCGAACACACGTGAGACACGCCGCCAAACTAGCCAGACTTTAGCTGATTGATCCCAGGAGGTCCAGACCACCACGGTCGTCTCTGGGGCTATGCCGCCAATCCCGCCGCTCCAGGGTGCTGAAGACTGACCAAATTGGAAGTTCCGCGTCGATATGTAACTCGGCATCGAAGGTCTGACTGACTGCCTCACCTCCGACCCGC
The DNA here is from genome assembly GCF_000697945.3 of Frankliniella occidentalis. Lineage (NCBI taxonomy): Eukaryota > Metazoa > Arthropoda > Insecta > Thysanoptera > Thripidae > Frankliniella > Frankliniella occidentalis. The sequence goes on from NW_026267200.1 coordinate 859,112, forward strand.
ACCCCACGGACCCTGCTGCGATCCAGCGGGACTTCAGAGCAAAGTCGAAGATTTGCCCTAATCTTGGGGATTCGGCAATTCGGTACGTCAGGTCTGCAACAAGTGCAGCTTATGCTTGGAAAGCTTTGGGTGATGTGTACGAGGGCTCGGGCATACATCTACAGGAAGGGCTCTGCTAAAGGAGTCAGACAATAGATACTGGGCTGTTGCACTTGAAATGGCTGTATATCTTAAGAATTTATGCCTAACTAAATCTGTTGAGGGGAAAGCTCCTCTTCGTGCTTGGACAGGCACTAAACCAAATGTCGAAAATCGTCGGGTATTTGGATGCCTGGCCTATGTGTGTGTATATCAGTAGAATGAAAAGTAAGAAATTAGGAAGCAGGTCCAGACCTTCTGTGCTCATGGGCGATGATCAAGAAAAGAAAGGTTTCAAGTTAATGGATTTAACCTAACAAAACACTTTGTAGAAAGAACTGTTGCTTTTGTTGATGAGAGGTTCCCAGTCAAGGAGTTGAAATCATGTAAAGACAATTTAAAGATCAATGAAGTAAGGAAGAGTTTAGAGGTGATTCCTTCATTCTCACAAGTAACAGTTATGAGCTCAAATGAGAAGTGTTCCGGTGATGACTCAAATGAATCATCTTAATGAAAAGACAGCTTTCTTAAATGGTGATCTATCAGAAGCCGAGTAAGATTAGTGCAAGTGTTGCCGTTGCAATCAAATTTTGAGGTAAATGATTTAGGTGGGGTGAAGGACTGTCTTAGTAAGAAAATAGTCAGAAAGTGGAAGGAGGGAACCCTGCTTCTACACTACACCAAGAAGACTACATAAAAAGTGTTTTGTCCGAATTCAATATGATTGGTGAAAATTTTGAGTGTAAAGGTTCTGACACAGCAATGGAGAAAAGTTGTATCCTAACACATCAACCATACCTCCTGATAATTTACAACACTGAACATTTGTTCGGAATTCGTCAGAAAGACATGAGTGAAGAGGACAAGGAGCAGGTAAAGGTGCGTGCTGTTAAAGTTAGACAGTTTATGTCTATGCTGCACATGCGTTTATTGGCATCTGTCAACGAAGCTAATTATAAAAATAACGGTACAATTATTGTATTTAGAAGACCACCTGCTTCTTCAATCACACGAAACATGATTGAAGATTATGGTCCTTGTCCATGGTGTTACATACTCATGAAGAAGATCAGTTTGGCCAAGCATTTGAAGTATTCTTGTAAAATAAATGATAGGAAATCTGAGACAACAACTCGCAAGCAAGTGCAGTTAGAGTCCCAACTGCTGCTACTAGCTACAGCAGAAATGTGTGAAGATTTTAGGAGGGATGTGATTTGTTGTTTACGACCTGGTATATTGTCCACTATTTTTATGAAAGACCCCCTAATTTTGAAAGTAGGAAAGTCCTTGTACAGATGTCATCGTCATTTAAAGAGGAGATTGCAATATGTGGGGTGAAATTAAGAAATATTGCCAGGCTATTTGTCGATGTAAAGTCTGAACCTAAAGACCTTCAAAATTCTGAAAAATAGTTTTAAGTGCTAGTTTACCCTGCATCCAGTATATTGCCAACCCAACGTACTGTCATGCCTTAGCCTAGGCACCCGGTATGTGCTACATTATGTAAGATCACGTTTGTTGTTTCACAGGGTTCGAAGGAAGGACATTTTTTTTTTTGAAATATGCTTCACTGGGCCAGCTTAGAAGGGTAATCGGCCCAGTGGGTGCACCAAGAAAGACAATCTATTCGACACTCGCTGAAATGATGAAGTAAAGCAGGCTTTCCATTTGAAGTACCACGATACTTCGCCCTGCACAGCCTTCCACAGAACAGTCGTTGGCAAGCAGGGGGCCAAGAGGATGCGGACACTCAGTTAGACGAAGGCGAGAAAATTGCCCGAATAAATGGCCATGTTAACTCGAGCCCACACCGGAATGAAGAAGTGTTTGAACGACTGAACTGAGACTGTTGACCGATAATCCAAGCGTCGTGTTCAACGAGCACGTCTGCGAATACTATGATAACCCGTGCCTGCCTAAGCCAGGGAGCATCCAATGTCTCTACAAGATTCGCCACGAAATAAGATGGAAAAATGACAAGGACAAGTGTGAGAGTTTTCATTACTTAGCGCAGAAAAGGGAAACAAAACAGCAAAATAGCGAAATTTTTGATCACGACGACCCAAATCTTTTTCAGGTGAGTTTAATCTAGACGTCAATATATATTTACGTTGTAGTGTCATTCCCTCTGAGAGTAGCGTGGCGGGGAGGGGGCGGCTTCATCGCTAATGCACCCCCTGTTTGAGACGGGGAGGACCCTCACGCCGTGTTCTATGCTGCTCTTGTCGTTAAAACGGTTGCAGGAGTACATAGTATTCCTGTGTCACAAATGATGACAACGTCACAGAATGCTGTAAGCGCCTGCAATCGGCTCCATAGTGGCTCAAGAGGCGTCGGAATAAGAAGTGGAGCGGCGCGGGGCGACTTCAAAACCATTGTCATCGATAAAAGCTGGTAAAGTATTAATATAGTAACATGTTTGACTGGTCGTTTTTCTTAACGCACTCCCTTTGAAGTAACAAAGTGAACTATTTTGTTTGTTTTAAACAGGGCAGTCTGCCTGAGACCAGCCTGAATCAGACATACATCTTAATATTATAATTCTTGTTGTGACACAAAGACTGAGGCAAAACAGGACCTTCTACGTCCCCTATTAATTTCATTTTTTTAATTTCAGGAGATGACACAGGAGATTTGTGTTGCATGCAATGTCGTCCACACTCCGTGTTACTTCCATTTAATCATGAGAATATCACCAGCGTCCTCACACGCTTCTTCAACCAAGGACCCGGGCTAAGTAGACAATACTTGCCTACAAGACCAACCCCAACACCCCTGTTCTGGTATAACGGAAGTCCAGTTAGTTGGCAGCTCAATTGATGGTTTCGTATCATGTGATTGTCATGGTAGAGGGTGCAGCGAGGTGCATTGGAATTAAATGCCTCGATTGCTTAAGAGATGCCTTTGCAGAAGAAATATCAAATGCTAAGACATGTTTAGAGACTGTGCTTGACGATGCATCTATGGTCGTTTTGTTGCTGGACAAAAGGACAGTTACTATTATTACCAAGTGCAGACGGAACTGTTCTCTTCACGAACTACATACTGTGATTCTGTTTTGAAGACTTCAAAGACAATTTTCGACTCTAGGGACGAGTGTCAGTACTCCATGATTAAGCTAGAAGATAATATTGAAAAATGGCAATATCTGCTCCAGGAGGTGGCTCAAAACATAACTTATGGCGCACTACGGTGAGGGCATCACAACTGCTCAAGGCGTTGGCAGGGATGATGTCCTAAATTTTTACGGGATTTGTGGGCGACTTCCTCCAAGACGTTTGGTACCGCGACCAGAAGAAGTTGGACAAGAAAGATGAGAAAGAGAGGGCCATGGAGCTTGCTGAGTTGATCCGGGGGGAGGCTCGAAAGGCCTTCTGTACCGATTATGAGTACCTGTCGGTGAATTACTTGGCCGCGGAGGCGGAGGGCGCAACAACGCCTCTCCTCAAGCTGTTTCTAGAAAAGCTCATTACAACCAAAGAAGTGGACAAGACGAAAGTGATCCGGAAACAGCAGAACATCGGTCAGTGTGTGATGCTCGCCATTCGGCCGAATAGAAGAGTGTGTCTTTGAAAATCCTGAGCAACCGTATATGAATGTTCAACTACTATGACAATAGCATAACCTAGAAACCGCAGCTAATATCAAATAGAGATTTGAACACTGAGAAGCGTCTCAGAGCAAGCGGCTCAGAAATGCACAATTTTCGCCTAATTTTTGCAACGTTGATTGGTGATTTAATAAGTACAAAAGATGAGGTGTGGCAGTATTATCTTGTTGTTAGAGATATTTTAAGTTTTCTGTATGCTCCTAAAATTCAGACAGAGTGTATTGACAGTTTCAGCCTTCTTGTTGCTTCACATCATAAGAAGTATAAAAATTTATTCAACGACACTCAGAAACCTTAGTTACACAATCTGATTCGTTATGCCCGAATCATGAACCAGAGTGGGCCTCTTTGCTATCTGAGTAGTAATTGTTATGAAGCCAGACATAAGCCCAACAAGGAGGTTGCAGCTGCCACTACATCCAGGCGGGATCCACTCCGGACTGTTTGCCATAAAGAATTAGTTACAGTTGTGTTATCGCTTCTTGGCAAATCATGGATTAAGAGAGAGAGATTTTATGTACGACCTGCATGTGCCATTTTGCTGGGGGGTGAAGGCACTGTTAAATGTTCTAGAAATTAATGAAGATTTTGTTGAGATTTCTTGGCTAGAATCTAATGGTATGAAATATGGACCAAATATGTGTGTTTGTCACGGTGTCGATGAGTCCTATGGCACAGTTCGGGCGAATAGAAAAAATATGTGCAATGAGAAATTTGAAATCCTTATACATTGTGTCTATTGAGACAATTGGTCTTGAAGAAAATTTCTCTGCATACGAAGTTGTTGAAAAGGATGGTAAAATAAATGTGCATTTCTTGTACTGATGCATTGTCAAATTGTTGTCAGGTGAGGTGAGCTAGACCATCACCCCGCACGTGTGTCCAGTGCCGCTTTAATGGATGGATGTGCCTGATGGACAAAACCGGAGGTTGGACACCGTCGTGACCATCATGGAGCCTCTGAACTACGCGGCGGGGCAACATCTCTATGCCAGGTCCACACGCCTGCACGTCCAGACCACGGAGGACCTCGACGGCGACCTGGCCGCGGCGACCAGGAAGGGGTACTTCACGGTGAGGCGTACTTCAGAGCACTAGGCCGGCGTGTGTACGGATGGTGGTGGAGCAGGACATCATGTGCGCCTTCAAGAGCCGGGGGGCGGTGGTGACGAGCCGCGGAGAGCGGGCTCAGGCAGTGGGTCGGCAACATGCCCGCCATGCACAAGGTGACCACTACTCTGGAGGGGTACTGTGGCCTCAAGCGTGTTACCTCAGAGGAGCATGTGGACCTGCGGGAGTCTCGCCTGTCGCGGGACTAGGCGGACAGGCAGAGCCTGGTCAGCTCGTTCGAGTCAGACAACCCTTTCGACAACACCGAGAACATCCGGTGCATATCGACGGGCGTCAGGGGTGCCAAAGATGTCAACTGCGAGAGGGCCACGATTCAAGGAGCCGAGGTCATAGAGCCGAGGCCATGGAGAAATTAATTGGCACGAACTTCATGGACCTGAAGATCCCCAAGTAGTTGCGGCTCATTTCCTTTTCGCAGCTGCTGGCCGCCCCGAGCAAGAAGAAGGCCGACCCCGCAGTCGAGAGCAACAGCTTGTTCTTAACCGTGTGCTGCCTAGGAGTGAGTATGTAGTGCAAAGTTCCAGGAGTACTTGCAGTACGAACTGTGCCGGACGCCTCCCGCCCTCTTTGAGAACGGGATGATGCGCGCCAATGCCAAGGCCATGCTGGTCCCGTGCCTTGTGAAGGCGGTGGCGGTCGCGGGGTCATACCCCGTCGAAGAGCCCCCCCC
>NW_026267200.1:874565-878759 GCF_000697945.3 Frankliniella occidentalis
AAGAGCTTTGGAGTGGTCAGAAGGTCGACCTCTCACACCTCAGAATCTTCGGATGCAAGGCTTATTCAATTGTGCATGAGTACAGGACAAAGTTTGAACCAACTGCCAAACTGTACACTTTTGTTGGTTATTGTGAAGAAAGCAAGGCTTTTCGCCTTGTAGACCCTGCCCATCCAGGAAAAGTGTACAAGAGATACCATGTGACTTTCATTGAAAATCCAAGTGTTACAGGAACAGCTGAGCCCGTCCCAGAATTATTTGAACATCCAACAACGATGGAGGTCACCATTGAGACACCCCCACCCCCACTCCAGGAACAAGTCAGAATTGAGCCCGAAACTGCCCAGAGAGGAGAGAGAAGAATTGAGCCGGAAACTATCCAGGAACGAGAGAGAAGATATCCTTCAAGGACAAGAAAACCTCCATTAAGGTTTGATGAAGTATATCTTTGTGCAATTAACTCAGAATCTGAATCTGATCCCAGGAATGTCAAGGAGGCAATGGCCAGCAGTGAGGCGAACCAGTGGTCAGAAGCTATGAAGGCAGAATTTCAATCCCTTCAAGAAAACCAAACCTGGGATCTTGTGGATCCACCAAACGGAGCCAACATCGTGGGATGCAAATGGGTCTTCAAAACCAAGAGAAACATCAATGGCAGCGTGGAGAGATTTAAGGCTCGGCTGGTAGCACGAGGATTCACCCAGCAATTCGGCTTGGACTATGAGGAAACCTTCTCACCAGTAGTCAGGTACTCAACTATTCGAACTATGCTTGCCATTGCCGCTAAAAATGATCTTGAAATTTCCCATGTTGACGTGAGCACAGCATTTCTGCATGGTAAACTAGAAGAGACCATTTTCATGAGGCAACCAGAAGGGTTTGTTGTGGAGGGGCAAGAAGACAAGGTGTGCATTTTGAAGAAGTCAATATATGGGTTGAAACAGGCTGCACGGGTATGGCACGAGGATATCAGCAAGACTATGCTGGAAATGGAGTTTAAAAGGAGTGATTCTGATGCAAGTCTTTTCATCCAGAAGAAAGAAAATTCCCTGATAATCTGCTGTCTTTACGTTGATGACCTGATATTCTTTTATGATGATAAAACTATTTTTCAGGACTTCCTCATCAAGCTTGGACAGAGGTACTCTATTCGAGATCTAGGCGAGGCTCACCATGTTCTGGGAATGCGGATTCAGAGAGACAGAGTACGGAAAATTCTCACCATTGACCAGGAGCACTTCATCACCAATCTTGTCAAGAAGGCCGGGATGGAGAAGTGCAACCCTGTCACCGTACCCATGGAGCCTGGAACAAGACTGTCTTCCTCATCATCCCCTGAGAACACTAAGTATCCCTTCAGGGAAATGGTTGGAGCATTAATGTACTTATCAATTGCCACTCGACCTGACATTGCGTTCTCAGCAAGTGCACTTAGTCAATTTTCCACTCATCCTGAACAAGACCATGTTTCTGCTGTAGAAAAAGTGATCAAGTACCTCAAAGGCAGCAGTTATCTGAAATTAACATATGGTGGATCTAACTCTGAATTGTTGACCTGTTTCACAGATGCAGACTGGGGCAATGATCCAGATCGGAAGTCTTATTCAGGCAACTGCTTCCTCATTTATGGCGGTGCAGTCAGTTGGGAGGCTCGAAAGCAGCGATGTGTTGCACTTTCCTCTACCGAGGCTGAATATGTATCCTTATCTGAAGCATCAAAGGAAGCCATCTCAATCTCCCGTCTGCTTGAGGAAATCACTGGATCTGAAATTGTTCCTACCATTCAATGTGACAACCAAGGAGCTGCAAGTTTGGTCTACAACCCGATTCACCACAAAAGAACTAAGCATATTGATATCAGGTATCACTTTATTAGAAATCTGGCTTTGGAAAAATTAATTAATGTTTCTCATGTACCTACAACTCATATGGTGGCTGATATTTTTACTAAGGCATTGCCCCGCCCTAAGCATTGTTTTTGCATTTCTGGCCTTGGCTTAATCTGCCCCCTTTTCATTGTATAACGCCAAATATTTTTAGTCATATTTGTGATGTTAATTTTAAACCAGGAGGTATTATTTATCTTTAATAATTTTGTGATACTTGCCCATCATTCAGGCAACGTTTTTAATTGACTCTTAGTTATTGTATAACTTTTATTATTTTAATTTTAGCTGTTGTTGTGATGTTCATCAGCACTTTTTGATTGCCTGAATTTATATTTAGTATTGTTAAACAAATGTTCCTCCTATTCCACATTAGTTTACGGGGGAGTGTTGATATTTCTATGTTGGCCATTGTTCACTGCCTTGTCTGGTGCTCGTCAACTTGTCGACTGTCAATTGTCCCACCTTATATATTTGAGCTCCAATAAACCAGACGTCACTTCGCTGTGTGAACAGAATTGCTGTAGCTTCTATCAGACACTGATCAGACACCCAGTTCCTGTCTCACCATTCATCTGCTAACACATATAGCCTACTACACGACAAATTTCATCAGCTTTCCGAATCTCTTCTTGCTTTCCTCCGTAGATGCATACTTTTTTCACATAAGCTTCCCCCGTTGCGGTATCGCGCCTCGGCCGGGACTCGACCATTGCGTTTCCAGGCCCTGGTGCGAACAACCTTGTGCGTTCCGAGATATTGAACAAAAAGGGCCTAAATGCAAGGATTTGCGGCATTGGCTATAGCTCCGGAACTACTTGAGCTATGTGGATGAGGTGAGTGTCAAAATGTTCGGAAAGGAACGAAGAACAAGCCCCAACCAATACTAAGCGAGTGCAAAGTGTATTTCTAGCTCAAACCTTGAGCCGAACAGAAAATTTTCGTTTTGACTTGTTCAATTTTAAAAATCTCACGTCATATCTCCTTACCGAGGAGGAAACTTGAAGAAGAGCCCCGAGGAAACGCTGTGCGCTCGTCCTTCAGCTAGATGAAGCTATAGCCAATGCCGCAAATCCTTGCATTTAGGCCCTTTTTGTTCAATATCTCGGAACGCACAAGGTTGTTCGCACTGAGATGAAAATAGGTTAATCAGAACAGCCAAGTCTACCATTGCTCAAAATTTCAGCTTTGTAGAATTTTATTTAGACTAGGGGCTATGTTTTTACTTGGTTTCCTGGGCTACTGGCGCCCGACCAGCATATGTATTCTCCACGTGTTCTCTCTTTCTGTAGACTAACTTCTACACCGCCTGTAGGAGGTATGATGGTGCTGGTCGTTCTTTGCCTGTCGCACCCTGCCTGAGTGGCCGCCGGCCGCCCAGCCCCGGGCTGCCTGCATGTGCGTGCCTGCCGGTCAGCCGGAGCTGGCAGCGCAGGGGGCAGCGGCGAGCTGCCGCTGTGTCACTGGGCTGGGCTGGAAGGGGGGGGGGGGGCATCAACTCAAAAGTGCATGATTTCTAATTTGGAATGGAACAAATGAATGCAAGAAGGTGTTCAAATGATCGCAGAAAGGTATGTGCTACCGTTTGATAGGGTACTCCGGGGCTCGACTAGACCGGAAGGAGAAGAACAAAAATCTTCGGGCCGGTCGGGCGCGGGGAGGAGCGGGGTACTGCCCCCATCCTGCGCCGCTCCTCCCCGCGCCCGACGATATTTGTTCTTTTCCTTCCGGTCTAGCCGAGCCCAGGAGTTACCCTATTGCTTAAATTCCAAATTCATACCAAAGACAGTGCCCGTGTAATAAGAGATTTCCGGAAACAGTTCTAAACTAAAATAGTTTTTCGAATTGTGCACTCCTGCAAGGGCGGCGCGGAGCAGACAACTCAGAGAGCAAGGTGTTCACTGTTGGGCTGTTCCCCAGATGTGTCTCGAAAATGCAACAGGTGGTGTTGAACGGTCACGCGCTGTCTGGTATAAATGACGCTTGCGAGTTCGTATAAAAAGAGATGCTCTCGAGATATAGTTTGTCAAAGTCGCCCCCCCCCCCCTCACACACACACACTCACCTACTCTCCTTGTGGGTGCACAACGAGTTTCGCGAGTACTTCCGAGTATCCGCGAGTATTTGGCAAGTTTATTTTTGTGACCGGGTTCTTTAGTGAAGTGGCAGACTATGGGACAAAATTTTCATCGTTTATACAGACATCAGTAAACCTTGAATAAAAATGTTTATCAGATTTTTTGTGAGAAAATGAGATACTAATAAGGGGCCGTACCAAAACCACACGACGCATTTTGAGGGAAATTGG
>NW_026267200.1:878809-885311 GCF_000697945.3 Frankliniella occidentalis
TTTTACAGACGCTTGTAAATTTACAGTAGTTTTCGCGAAAACGACCGAAGATCTGTAATTTTACAGGTACTTGTAATTTTACCATAGAATTTCGGTAAAACTAACATCTTCTGTAAAATCACACCACTATTTCTGTAATGGATTACACGAATTATCGGTAAAATCACTATTATTTTTTACAGTGTAGACAAGTTTCGGGTCTATACTGAAATTTCAAAAATGATACAATTTCTTTTTGTTTACATGGTGACTGGTCATCTTATTTGCACGTCCCCTTCTGAGAAAAGCATTATTATTTTATAAATTTACTAATTAGACCGAGTTTTCATTGCCGCCTCAAGAAAAGTGTCGATATTTGTTCGATATTTGAGTTATCGATACATTTTGGCCGATATATCGATATCGATAAAAATGCAAGTCTTTCGATATTGATATATCATATATCGATAGTTTTCTATCGATATGCATCCCTAGGCGCGCCGCTGCGCTGTGGTTGGCCTGCTCGCTTTGGTGCCCCAGCATGCACCCGCCTGGCGCTCACTGGCCGGCCGCTGCGCGCCTCGGGGCTCGGGTCGGCCGAAGCGGGCCCGAGCTAGCCCGAGCGGGCCCCGAGCGGTAGGCGCCCGGCGGGTGCATGCTGGGGCACCAAAGCGAGCAGGCCAATCACAGCGCAGCGGTGCGCCCGGCAGTTGTCGCCTCTCTCCTTATAGTCTCTCTAGCCCGTGGCTGCCCCCGGGGTGGACGAGACGCGGGCTGCATCGGTGCGACAGACCGACGGCGAGGTGACGGTTATCGACGGTGGGTACCTGCTGCACGTGGTGCCGAGGCCGAGCCCTGCCATCAGGTGCGCGCCTAGGAGGGTTTGCTACGGAGACGTGTGCAGTAAGTACGTCACCTACATCGACAGGCAGGCACGGCCCCGTCAAGGTGGTGTTCGACGGACACGTGTGGTCGAGCACCAACTGCGAGGAGCAGCGGCGTCGGGCGAGTAAGAGCGTAGTAGAGTAAGAGTAGAGTAAGAGTAAGAGAGTAGCTCTCGACTAATCGGTAACGTTTATGTTCTACCCGCTATTCTTCTTCCCCCGTTAGTCGAAATACACTTTTTTCACTCTAACTCCAATTTGAGTCAAATTCGAGAGAATTCCGTGCCCCTGGGTCCTCTGGAAAACCAAGTGTGTGCTTGAACGCAGGAAATACTGCGTACTTGATGGTATTCAGTATTTCCTGCGTACTTGGCCATGTATTCAGTATTTACTGCGTACTTGGTTAAGTACGCAGGAAATACTGAATACATGAGTTGGTACACAGATCACAAGGGATAGATACCTGGGTCAACACCACAGTATTTGTGCGGGAAAGAATATTTTTTTATGAAATGTTGATGGTAATACTATATACGATTCAAAGTAAAATAATTGTTATAGAAACCTACACAAATTTGTAGTAATATAGCATAGATTCTCTTGTAGCAGTTTCTAACAGCTTGTGATTCATGCTTTCAACTTATTCTATGTCTCTCAATAAGTTGCGACTGGAGGCCGAACAGTTCAGCAAATCAAGAGAATAGAATCTTTATTAAATTTCTATGGAAGAAAATGCCTCCCCTCTCTAACTGTTTTTATTAATTTCTCCTGTTGTGTGCATTTTGCAACTCAATCAAATCACCATATCTCCCCTAACCTCTCCATTGCAAGGGCCACCTGCAGTCTTGACTCATGCACCAAAGTTAAACCATGTTGTTGTACACAGATGTTCTGGGTTGTGTTGACTGAAAGGCATCATTTCTTTCGATGATAAGGGATAGCAAAACCACAGTTTCTTAACAAGTATGATTGGTTGTTAAGGTGGATTCAGAGTTCCCTAAAAGCGAGCGTGATTCTCACGCAAAAAGTGAATTTCACGCCCAGCGTGATGAAAGTCGATCCCTGATTGGCTGCGTGAAGCTTACGAAGCGTGAAAATCACGCCTGGCGTGAAAATAACGCTTGCGTTACGTAAACTCTGAATCCACACTTAGTAATGAAAGTAAAATGACTCAACCGATTTGAAAAACAGAAACATTGTCATCTGCTCTACTAAGGCTTGAGAAAAACAGCAACAGGCCGATATGAGAAATTTATCAACGTAATTTTGCTTTGAGTGAAAATACTAGAGGAGTCATTATTCGCACTCCGCGCTCGTGTTGCTGAATTTCTCATATCGGCCTGTTGCTGTTTTTCTCAAGCTTTAGTAGAGCAGAAGACAATGTTTACGCTTCAAAGCCCTTGAAGTTTGGACAGGGTCCTGAGTGTAATAAGTGAGGTATTTCAACATGAAGTTTTGGGCCGAGTTCAACGAAACGGGTATCACCTAATTCTTTTTTTTTTTTTGCGAGAAATAATAAAGCATTCCGGTAAAGCTGAAATGCAGAAGAATGAGGGAAAGAAGAAAACGGAAATCGCTATGCTATAACATGGTAACTTCCGTATTCTTGTTCCCTGCATTCTTCTGCATTTCAGCTTTACCGGAATGCTTTGTGTTACATTGTGTAGAATATGATGTCATGTTCCTTAGAACGTGACGTACCCCTGCATCGCTCTGCCCTCGCGTCACGGGCTCAGTGCATAGAAGGCGTACTACAAATGTGACATGATATTTCTAAACAATGTAACACAGTAAAGCATTCCGGTAAAGCAGAAATGCAAAAGAATGCGGGAAAGAAGAAAACGGAACTCGCTATGCTGTAACATTGTGACTTCCGTTTTCTTGTTCCCTGCATTCTTCTGCATTTCAGCTTTACCGGAATGCTTTATTCACATTATGTGATGTCACAGTGTTTGAATAACAGTGCACATGCTTAAATGTGTACCGGTCTGTAGCTCATTCCTAGAAAGGCAAATTCTGCATGACATCAAAATGACCTTTGAGGTCCATATTGGGGGCTATTTTGACATCACGAAGACCTCAAAATGGTCCCCAATAGACCGCTCCGACAGTGCGCTTTTAAGAAGAAATGAAGAAGTCAGGACCGGAACCAGTACCTACTGTGCGCTTATTTTTGTGATTTGACAGTGCAGTTCGACGGGAATGGCCTGGATTAAATCTCTAGTAACTGTCAATTTTAGTCTTCACTGATGTAAGCCATTATTTCAGAACTGTTTCCGGTGGTGATTTCATTAATTCTTCTTAAAACGGGCACTGCCGGAACCGTCTATATGGACCTCAAAGGTCATTTTAATGTCATGCTGACTTTGCCTACCTCCTTGGGATGTAGTATGCTGTGCCATATTCCCCTAACATGATTTAAAAGGGTATTTCAATGGAGCGCTGCCCGGAACTAAGAAGAACAAAACCGGATACAGAGAGCGGTGGTGGGGGCGGGCGAGCGGAGGAGCGGAGGGCGGGCGGGGATGCTCCCCTCCACCCGCCGCTTCTCCGCGCGCCCACTCCCACCACCGCTCTCTGTATCCGGTTTTGTTCTTCTTAGTTCCGGGCAGCGCTCCATTGAAGTACCCTACTTATACAGAAAAATCAGAACAAGCATTTGACTGATTGAACGATGCATATACTCTAACATGCAGAGATCTATATCTGAAAAGAGCGTACACAAGTACACACTCAAGAAAATTAAGCCATCCAAAAAGTCAGGACCATTCAGTTGGTGCATTGAAAAATGCAGTGGAAGAGAAATTTTGTATTGCCAAACCCGATTGCCAATAACAATAAGAACCAGAAGAAACAAGGAAAATTCATAACGTCAGAAAAGGGTAGTAAAACCTACCCACTTATAAAATTTTCCAAAATAACCAAGCAGAAATGTATCAATTTCAAAGGAACTTTTGACTTTGCAGGGCTCCGTAGCTTATCATAACACAAACGAATGTTAGTCACTCAATTTTACAAAACATATGTTTGAAGAAAAGTTAAAGATATGTATTCCCAACGTCGACCAATTTTAAAAATAATTTATCATAAATACTGTGGAGAAATGTTGGAGAGGTCAAATAACTAACTTATTTAAAAAGTCAATATTAAAAGTTACAAGTTATAACTTTATCTCTTAAGATATCATTAAAGGCTGTTAACTAATAAAATACGGAGCCCTGTGACTTTAGGTGGCCCTCCAATGAAACTTGGAACCCATCACCCATCATTTCAGATTTTGCTGTTTTTGATGCTGACTGAGTTTTCCTTAATGTAATTTGGAAGTTTAGTAACGCATTAAATACATTTTCACAGATTATGAAGATGTTTGAGTGACCATATACTGGTCTACTCATAAATGATGGGTACATAGAAGCACCCCAATACCCGCAAAATTTGTGAAAATGTGTTTCTTGCATTACGTAACTTCCAATTGATATTTAGCAAACTTCAGCTGCATCAATAACAGCAAAATCAGAAGTGATGGGTGATGGGTTCCAGGTTTCATTGGAGGCCCACCTTTTGTCAAGTCAGAGTAGTTGTAATTCACAGACATGCCATGCCACCATATATTAACAGCCCTTTGACTTTTCTATTTGAATTTCATATTTCTAAATACTGACTTTAAAATTGTATGTGACAAAAATAAAATATATTCCATTTAAATGATGTACTTCTCGTTAAAAACTACAAACGAAACTATTTCAACCTTCCCATTAAAAACCACAAATGAAACTACTTCAACCTTTACACCAAATCTAAAATGCTGCACCATACCAAGCACACGTAAAGAACAAGTTTGCTCCCGTATGTATCACTAATAAAACTTTGTCCGCCTGCTTGTTCGTTCATAATTACATGCAAAACAGTCAGCATTTTTCACAACTAGAAAAAAAATGGTTTGTAATTATGTACAAAAATTATTTACCATTTATGTTCCAAAAGGCATTTACCATTTACCATTACAGAAGGATTTAGTGTGTGATTATAGAGGCCCCAAGGTGCTCACACGACCCTTACTCACTGCCTATGCAGGTTGACTAAGTACCAAATTTGCATTTCCTAACTCTCAGCACACACTTACATCTTATGAACTTTTTAAAATCATAGCGCTAATTTCTGTAAACATGCTCAGCTTAAGCATTTACTTAATACCGCAGTATGAACAGATTTCTTCATACATTAAAAAATGTTGAAGCTGAGCTCGTTTACAGAACACAGTTAGCTGTGAATAAAATAGTTAATAAGCTCTTAGTGTGCATGTTACTGCCATTTTGCAAGTAGAGACCGAACTCGTTTGTGCAGCAGTAATACCAACAAATTTGCTACATTTACAAAAGAACTTCTAATTTACAACAAATCATCTTGAAAGTAACTTCTTTAGTACTTCCTAACAAATAATTAATATTACTCACAAAATTTGTAAGTACTATGACTAGCAATAAAGCATTCCTGTAAAGCTGAAATGGAGAAGAATGGGGTGAAGAAGATAACGGAAATAGCTATGCTTTAACACCGTGACTTCCATTTTCTTGTTCCCTGCATACTTCCTCGTTTCAGCTTTACCAGAATGCTTTATTTTGAGACTTCCTGCTGCACGCACCCAAACGAGTTAAAAGGGTACTCCGGTCTAGCCGAGCCCCGCCCCGGAGTGGAAGAAGAAAGAAAAGAATAATGAAGTACCGAAAACAGTACTTAAAAACAGTAAGTGTGGCACACCAAAAAGTCAAAAATAGTTATTTTGATCAAGAGAACTAGTACCCAATGAAAACGATTTGATCTGTTTAGCAAAACTGATTCCGGTGCTTTTTGGTTCTTTTCTTCTTCTTCCACATTTCTGTCCTGGCAAAATATCAGTAACGGACTGAGAGTGCACTTACACTTGTGATAAAACCGCATCACAGGAGGCGGTCATATCGGGAGGATATCGACACCACGCTGAGTCAGCCAAGCGAGATCGTGGTGCTGGTGCTGAAGTGGTGAGAGTAGATCGGCACCTCCAACCAACCTCCTCTTGCCTCGGGGCCTCGGGATCGCCGCGTGAACTGGCAGTGGACACGGCACTGGACGACTGACGACTGACTCTCCTCCTCCTCTGGGTCTGGGCATCTTCAGTCGCGTCGTGCCGCCTGCCTGCCTGCCTGCCTGCCTGCCGACTGATTCCGAAGAACGCTCTCCTGTACCTTCCGTATAGCTCCGTCCTTGTCGCACTTATGGGGCAGCTCTCCTTGAGTGCTCTTCGGAATCAGTCTGCTGCCCGCCTGCCAGCCGCCCACCATCCTCTCCCGACCCCTCACCTCCCTCACCTCCTCACCCAGTGCAGCCAGCCTGCCTGCCGGCCGCCCAGAGCCGCCCAGCCCCGGGCTGCCTGCGTGTGCGTGCCTGCCGGTCAGCCGGAGCTGGCAGCGCAGGGGGTGCGACAGGCAAAGAACGACCAGCACCATCATACCTCGTACAGTCACCACGGAAAGCGTTGGAGTCGCTCTGCGGGATGCTTGCACATGTGCAGGCAGCCGACTGTTGGCCGACACGCCCCGACACGCATCTTTCGTAGTAGGGGGTGGGCTGGGGCGTCCCCCCTAATACCGATCAATATTTTT
>NW_026267200.1:885361-886406 GCF_000697945.3 Frankliniella occidentalis
CGCTCTGCGGGAGGCTTGCACATGTGCAGGCAGGCGACTGTTGGCCGACACGCCCCGACACGCCTCCTCCGTAGTAGGGGGTGGGCTGGGGCGTCGCCCCCTAATACCGATCAATATCTTTTCTATATATATCGGTCAAAATACAAAACGAATAGTAAATTTAAAATGCTCCTGTCATGACCAAGAAAATGATGTATTTTTTATTTTAATCCGTCAAAATTAGCGAAGTTTTCCCAATGATGCTACTATTGAACGGGTAGTCGTACGAACACGATTCAATTTTCTATAGGTATGTTTTTCAGGCAGCTCGTCATTATACTTTCAGTCCTTTCAGTTAAAATAGTAAATCTCCCCAAAAATTAGAAATCTAAAATTATATTAAATAAGTTAAAGGGACTAGATCCTCATTAGCATAAGCCCGAACGGTGTCGGGTGACACGTCGCTCGCCCGCTCCGTTTTGCGGCCACGCCTCCACCCACATGTGGCCGAGCCCTCCACTCTGACTCTTGGGTTGAGTGTACGTCAAAAGTTTTGCTCTCTGTAGCCCAGGAAACCAAGGTTTTGACCCTAAATAAAATTCTACAAAGCTGAAATTTTGAACAGTGGTAGACTTGGCTGTTCTGATTAACCTATTTTCATCTCAGTGCGAACAGGGCCTGGAAACGCAATGGTCGAGCCCCGGCCGAGGCGCGATACCCGCGAAAACAGTGTGTTTGGGGGAAGCTTATGTGAAAAAAGTAGACATCTCCGGTAAAAACCAAGAAGAGATTCGGAAAGCTGATGAAATTTGCCGTGTAGTAGGCCTATTATAAAACATGATACTGTCACGAGTGCGCAGAGAAAATTTGATAAAAACATCGTTTTTCGACCCTACATAACCTCACTCTAGCAGACGGAACTTTGTTCGTGGATTTGACCACGACAGACATTACTTTCGGGTTGAGCATATTGTTGATATTTCTATGTTGGCCATTGTTCACTGCCTTGTCTGGTGCTCGTCAACTTGTCGACTGTCAATTGTCCCACCTTATATATTTGAGCTCC